>NC_091754.1:36289404-36434404 GCF_043380555.1 Nothobranchius furzeri
TGACCATTTCTATTGGGGGTCAGACTAGGATCACTCACAACAAATTTCGAGGTGATATCACGATAAATGAAGAAATGAGAGGCAAACGTATTTCCATGGCGTGATGGCGAATTTCACCATGCTCCCAAAGCCCCGCCTTTTTTCAAAACCTTCCAGTACTGAAGACCAAGTGACCTCAACTTGTCTGCTGCCTTTTACCAGAGATTCCTGGTGATTGGGTAAAAGGAGTCCAATAGGGAGCTGTGAAAAAAAGAGTGGCGTGGCGAAAGGTCAAAGTTTGAGGCTTAGCCACGCCCACACCTTTAAACTTATTTAAAATCCGACGGTTGAATTTTTTCCTCTATGTCTTAAGAGTATATAGCAGAAGTTTGAAAGCGATTGGTGAAAAGGGCGACGGAGCATCACTCTCCAAACAACGTGTGTGAAAACCACTAAATCGCGCACTTGGACCAAAATGGCCGACTTCCTGTGCGACTTTGCACTTGGCTCCAAGAGACTTTTTTGTAGGTCCTGAGACACCACATTAGTGTACCAAATTTCGTAATCCTCAGTCAAAGCATGGCTTGGGGCTGACAGTTTTAATGGTCCTAGGGGGCGCTATTTCAGAAAATAGGCCACGCCCACCGGATCTTCCAATCAGATCTTTTGGGGGGCCGGACTAGGATCACTCACAAGAAGCTTCGTGACGATATCTTTAGAAATGACGAAATGGGAGGCAAACGTAAGGCCACGGCGGTACGCCTGAATTCGTTGCGCCGCCACAGCCCCGCCCTCTGCCGAAAACTCCCATAAAG
Organism: Nothobranchius furzeri; assembly: GCF_043380555.1. Classification (NCBI taxonomy): domain Eukaryota; kingdom Metazoa; phylum Chordata; class Actinopteri; order Cyprinodontiformes; family Nothobranchiidae; genus Nothobranchius; species Nothobranchius furzeri. The sequence goes on from NC_091754.1 coordinate 36,290,199, forward strand.
TGACGCAAAGCAACCCCCACTTGTCTTGAGTTACCAGCTACAAATTTGTGGTGATTGAGTGAAATGGGGCCATTTGGGACCTTTCACAGTAAAACTTGACCTTTTTGGTCCTGAGGGGGCGGGGCTTGTGTGACGTCATCATCCGACCATTCAATTTACTTTGTGGGTGGATGACAAATGACCACAGAAAGTTTGGTAACTCTATTCCATACAGATATGAAGATATAGCAATTTAAATTTTTTTGGCGAGCAGTCAAACTTCGAGGCCTGGCCCCGCCCCTTCAACATATACGAAAAGTCAGAATCCTTGTCTCATTTTTTTCACCCATCCCTTCTGAGCAATTTTACACAATTTTTGAGACGATCGTGCGAAAAATGATCGAGCAATCCAATCAGAAACGGACCCTGAAAACGGCAAAAACGGCAAAAAATCGCCATTTCAACCCAAAACGGCCGACTTCCTGTTTGATATTGACCATGCTTGCAAGAGACTTTTCTGTGCGGACTGTTGAGTACTAAAAGTGTACCAAATTTCATAACTGTACGATAAACTAAGCTTTATGGAGAGGGGTTTTTTTCACTTTCTAGGGGGCGCTGTTCAGCCATTTTCTTTGCGATTTTTTTGGGACCTTTAAAATATCAAATTTTTCACCAGGCCTGACAAGTGTGCAAAATATTGTGAGTTTTGGGGTATGTTAAGGTCCCCAAAAAGCCGTTCAAAGCGGACACGGAATAATAAAAAATAATAAACAGAGCAAAAACAAGAGGCCTTCGCAGCGCTTTCGCTGCTCGGGCCTAATTAAAGCTGCAAGCAGCGTCGTTCGGCCCTCGCAGCGAAGCTGCTCGCCCTCCTTCTGCACCCCCTCCGCTCCATCCCCGACGCTCTCCAAACCCGGCTCCGCGCTTTTCCATCCTGGCCGGCAGCCGAGGGCACCAGGGCATGCCTGGCGGAACAGAAAGTCAGCCACCCCGACACCGGAAACAGTAAAAGGCCTCCTCGTCCACACCTCACCCTGACTCAGCATCCCTTCTGAGCCCACCATTACATGTCTCACCACTAGGAGATACTCTATCTTTACCACACTGGTGATGTGATGTTCAGTCTCGGGCAAATCGGAGGCTGTTTGTGGAAGTTACAGTCAAACGTAAGGTCACAGCGTCACGCCAGAAATCGCCATGGCATCAAAGCCCCTCACTTTCTAAAAAGCTATCAGATCTGAATGGTCATTACAACATCATGAAGACAGTGCATGACCTTAGTGTCATCTTGACTAAATTAGAGGGGACAAATATGGGCAGTTCACCATAAAACAATAGACTTCCTGTAGTCAGGGGGCGGGGCTTAGGTGATGTCAGCTGTCCACATTGTCACTGTCTTCAGATGTGGTCAGTGATCACATAGACAAAGTATGAAATTGATCTGATCATGCACATGGGAGTTGTTAAGTCAAATAAGGTAATGGCGACTGGTCAAAGTTTGAGGCTTAGCCACGCCCACACCTTTATACTTATTTAAAATCCGACGGTTGAATTTTTTCCTCTATGTCCTAAGAGTATATAGCAGAAGTTTGAAGGTGATCGGTGGAAAGGGCGAGGAGATATCATTCTCCTAATAACGTGTGCGAAAAACACTAAATTGAGTACTTGGACCAAAATGGCCGACCTCCTGTAGGACATTGCTCTTGGCTCCAAGAGACTTTTTTGTAGGTCCTGATACACTACATTAGTGTGCCAAATTTTGTGATCCTCAGTCAAAGCATGGCTTGGGGCTGACTGTTTTAATGGTCCTAGGGGGCGGTGTTTCAGAAAATAGGTCACGCCCACAAACTTCAGCTGTCCAATTCTATTAGGGGTCAGAGTAGGATCACTCTTCAGAACTTGTGTGGCGATGTCACAATGACTGAAGAAATGAGAGACAAACGTATTTCCATGGCGTGATGGCAAATTTCGCCATGCTCCCAAAGCCCCGCCTTTATTCGAAACCTGCCAGTACTATAAACACAGTGACCTCAACTTGTCTGCTGCTATTTGCCAGTGTTTGCTGGTGATTGGTTAAAAGGAGTCCAATAGGGAGCTGTGAAAATAAGAGTGGCGTGGCGACAGGTCAAAGTTTGAGGCTTAGCCACGCCCACATCTTTATACTTATTTAAAATCCGACGGTTGAATTTTTTCATCTATGTCTTAAGAGTGTATAGCAGATGTTTGAAGGTGATTGTTGAAAAGGGTGATGGGGAATCCTTATCCAAACAATGTGTGCGAAAACCACTAAATCGAGTACTTGGACCAAAATGGCCGACTTCCTGTGCGACTTTGCTCTTGGCTCCAAGAGACTTTTTTGTAGGGCCTGAGACACCACATTAGTGTACCAATTTTCGTACTCCTCAGTCAAAGCATGGCTTGTGGCTGGCAGTTTTATTGTTCCTAGGGGGCGCTATTTCAGAAAATAGGCCACGCCCACAAATTACAGCTGTCCAGTTCTATTGGGGGTCAGACTAGGATCACTCACCAGACATTTTGTGGCAATGGCACGATAATTGAAGAAATGAGAGGCAAACTTATTGCCATGGCGTGATGGCGAAATTCGCCATGCTCCCAAAGCCTCGCCTTTATTCGAAACCTGCCAGGACTAAAGACCAAGTGTCCTCAACTTGTCTGCTGCTATTTGCCAGTGATTGCTGGCGATTGGTTAAAAGGAGTCCAATAGGGAGCTGTGAAAAACAGAGTGGCGTGGCGACAGGTCAAAGTTTGAGGCTTAGCCACGCCCACACCTTTATACTTATTTAAAATCCGACGGTTGAATTTTTTCCTTTATGTCTTAAGAGTGTATAGCAGAAGTTTGAAGGCGATTGGTGAAAAGGGCGATGGAGCATCACTCTCCAAACAACGTGTGCGAAAACCACTAAATCGAGTACTTGGACCAAAATGGCCGACTTCCTGTGCGACTTTGCACTTGGCTCCAAGAGACTTTTTTGTAGGTCCTGAGACACCACATTAGGAAACCAAATTTCGTACTCCTCAGTCAAAGCATGACTTGGGGCTGACAGTTTTAATGGTCCTAGGGGGCGCTATTTCAGAAAATAGGCCACGCCCACTGGATGTTCACATCACATTTTGTGGGGGGCCGAACTAGGATCACTCCCAAGAGGTTTTGTGGCGATACCTCTAGAAATGACGAAATGGGAGGCAAACGTAAGGCCACATCGGTACGCCTGACTTCGCCGCGCCGCCACAGCCCCGCCTTCTGCAGAAAACTCCCATAAAGTGACGCCAAGCAACCCCAACTTGTCTTCAGTTACCTGCTACAAATTTGGGGTGATTAGTTGAAAGGGCGAATTTTGGAAAATTTCCCAGTAAAACTTGACCTTTTAAGGCCTGAGGGGGCGGTGCTTATGTGACATCATCAATCGACCATTCATTTGTCTTTGGGGGGCGATGCCGATTGTCCATAGATAATTACTTTAACTGTAATTCTTTCATTTATGAAATTAAAGCAATTTGAATTTTTTTGGCGAGTGCTTGAACTTTGAGGCTTGGCCCCGCCCCTTCAGTATTTACGAAAAGTCAATTTTATTTGCTCATTTGATTCATCCATCGCTTCTGTTCGATCGCACACTATTTTTGAGACAATCGTGCGAAAAATGACCAAACTGTTCAACCAAATGTAGACCCTAGAAATGGCCAAAACGGGGTCAAAATGGCCACTTTAGTCCAAAATGGCCGACTTCCTGTTTGATATTGACCATGGGTGCAAGAGGCTTTTCTGTGCGTATTGTTGAGTTCTACAAGTGTACCAAATTTCATCGTTCTACTATGAAAAAAGGTCAAAGCAGAGGGGTATTTTTAATTTTCTAGGGGGCGCTGTCGAAACATTTTTGTACCAACGTTCACGTTGCCAGTGAAATACGTAAATTTCACGCACTTTCTATATTGGGCCAGAATTTGGTGAGTTTTTGGATATGCTAAGACCCCCTAAAGGCCACCCAAAGACGCGGAAGAAAAAGAAAAAAAAAAAAGAAAAAAAAAAAAGAATAAACGGAGCAGATACAATAGGCCTTCGCAGCTTCACTGCTCGGGCCTAAAAATAATAATTAAAGCTGCAAGCAGCGTCGTTCGGCCCTCGCAGCTCCGCGCCGCTCCGGCCTGGCCGGCAGCCCGGGGCACCAGGGCACGTCTGGCAGAACAGAAACGTCAACCACCCCGACACCAGAAACCGCAAATGGCCTCCTCGTCCGCACCTCACCCTGACTCAGCATCCCCTCTGAGCTCACCATTAAATTGAATTGCAAGGTTACGGCGTTACGCCAGAATTCGCCATGGCATCAAAGCCCCTCCCTATCTGGAAAGCTATCAGATCTGAATGGTCATTACAGCATCATGAAGACCGTGCATGACCTTAGTGTCATGTTGACTAAATTAGAGGGGACAAATATGGGCATTTCAGCATAAAACAATAGACTTCCTGTATTCAGGGGGCGGGGCTTAGGTGATGTCAGCTGTCCACATTGTCATTGTTTAAAGATATGGTCAATGATCACACAGACAAAGTTCGAAAAAGATCTGATCATGCACATGGGAGTTATTAAGTCAAGTAAAGTAATGGCGAAAGGTCAAAGTTTGAGACTTAGCCACGCCCACACCTTTCAACTTTTGAAAAATCCGACGGTTGAATTTTTTCTCCTATGTCTTAAGAGTAAATAGCAGAAGTTTGAAGGCGATTGGTGAAAAGGGCAACGGAGCATCACTCTCCAAACAACGTGTGCCAAAACAACTAAATCGCGTACTTGGACCAAAATGCCCGACTTCCTGTGCGACTTTGCACTTGGCTCCAAGAGACTTTTTTGTAGGTCCGGAGACACCTCATTAGTGTACCAAATTTCGTAATCCTCAGTCAAAGAATGGCTAGGGGCTGACAGTTTTAATGGTCCTAGGGGGCGCTATTTCAGAAAAATGGCCACGCCCACAAATTTTAGCTGTCCATTTCTATTGGGGGTCAGACTAGGATCACTCACAACAAATTTCCAGGTGATATCTCGATAACTTAAGAAATGAGAGGCAAACGTATTTCCATGGCGTGATGGCGATTTTCGCCATGCTCCCAAAGCCCCGCCTTTTTTCAAAACCTTCCAGTACTGGAGACAAAGTAACCTCAACTTGTCTACTGCTGTTTGCCACAGAATCCTGGTGTTTGGGTAAAAGGAGTCCAGTAGGGAGCTGTGAAAAAAAGAGTGGCGTGGCGACAGGTCAAAGTTTGAGGCTTAGCCACGCCCACATCTTTCAACTTTTGAAAAATCCGACGGTTGAATTTTTTCCCCTATGTCTTAAGAGTATATAGCAGAAGTTTGAAGGAGATTGGTGAAAAGGGCGACGGAGCATCACTCTCCAAACAACGTGTGCGAAAACCACTAAATCGCGCACTTGGACCAAAATGGCCGACTTCCTGTGCGACTTTGCGCTTGGCTCCAAGAGACTTTTTTGTAGGTCCTGAGACACCACATTAGTGTACCAAATTTCGTAATCCTCAGTCAAAGCATAGCTTGGGGCTATTAGTTTAAATGGTCCTAGGGGGCGCTATTTAAGAAAATAGGCCACGCCCACTAAATTCAGATATCTATGTCGCTTGGGGGTCAGACTAGGATCACACACCAGAAGTTTCGTAGCAATATCACGATAACTGAAGAAATGAGAGGCAAACATACTTCCACGGCGTGATGGCGATTTTCGCCATGCTCCTGAAGCCCCGCCTTTTTTTGAAACCTGCCAGTACTGGATACCAAGTGACCTCAAGTTGTCTACTGCTGTTTGCCAGAGATTCCTGCTGATTGGGTAAAAGGAGTCCAGTAGGGAGCTGTGAAAAAATGAGTGGCGTGGCGACAGGTCAAAGTTTGAGGCTTAGCCACGCCCACACCGTTAAACTTTTGAAAAATCCGACGGTTGAATTTTTTCCTCTTTGTCTTAAGAGTATATAGCAGACGTTTCAAGGAGATTGGTGAAAAGGGCGACGGAGCATCACTCTCCAAACAAGGTGTGCGAAAACCAGTAAATCGCGTACTTGGACCAAAATGGCCGACTTCCTGTGCGACTTTGCACTTGGGTCCAAGAGACTTTTTTGTAGGTCCTGAGACACCACATTAGTGTACCAAATTTCGTAATCTTCAGTCAAAGCATGGCTTGGGGCTGACAGTTTTAATGGTCCTAGGGGGCGCTATTTCAGAAAATAGGCCACGCCCACCGGATGTTCACATCAGATCTTTTGGGGGGCCAGACTAGGATCACTCACAAGAAGTTTCGTGATGATATCTTTAGAAATGACGAAATGGGAGGCAAACGTAAGGCCACGGCGGTACGCCTGACTTCGCCGCGCCGCCACAGCCCCGCCCTCTGCCGAAAACTCACATAATGTGACACCAAGCAACCCCCACTTGTCTTGAGTTACCAGCTACAAATTTGTGGTGATTTAGTGAAATGGGGCAATTTGGGACCTTTCACAGTAAAACTTAACCTTTTTGGTCCTGAGGGGGCGGGGCTTGTGTGATGTCATCATGCGACCATTCAATTTACTTTGTGAGGTGATGACGAATGACCACAGAAAGTTTGGTAACTCTATTCCATTCAGTTATGAAGTTATAGCAATTTAAAAATTTTTGGCGAGTAGTCAAACTTCGAGGCCTGGCCCCGCCCCTTCAGTATTTACGAAAAGTCAATTTTATTGTCTCATTTTGTTCGCCCATCTCTTCTGAGCAATTTTACAGAATTTTTGAGATGATCGTGCAAAAAATGATCGAGCAATCCAATCAGAAACGGACCCTAAAAACGGCCAAAACGGCAAAAAATCGCCATTTCAACCCAAAATGGCCGACTTCCTGTTTGATATTGACCATGCTTGCAAGAGACTTTTCTGTGCGGACTATTGAGTACTATAAGTGTACCAAATTTCATAACGGTACGATAAACTAAGCTTTATGGAGAGGGTTTTTTTTCATTTTCTAGGGGGCGCTGTTCAGCCAATTTCTTTGCGATTTTTTTGGGACCTTTAAAATATCAAATTTTTCACCAGGCCTGACAAGTATGCAAAATATTGTGAGTTTTGGGATATGTTAAGGTCCCCAAAAAGCCATTCAAAGCGGCACCGGAATAATAAATAAAAATAATAATTAAAGCTGCAAGCAGCGTCGTTCGGCCCTCGCAGCTCCGCGCCGCTCCGGCCTGGCCGGCAGCCCTGGGCACCAGGGCACGTCCGCAGAACACAAACGTCGACCACCCCAACACCAGAAACGGCTAACGGCCACCTTGTCCGCACCTCACCCTGACTCAGCATCCCCTTTGAGCTCACCATTACATTTTATGTCTCACCACTAGGGAATCCTCTATCTTTACCACACTGGTGGTGTGATGACAGTGACCAACTTTAATGCTATTCTGACCATGTTTTTTAAAGTTATCGAAGGATAACGTTATCTAGGTGGCGCTGTGACCAACTACAGAAAAGTCCCATTGAGGTCAGCTTTGGTGACATTATATAACATTCACCAACCGTTTGTGCCTCATTGGCTAAAGGGCATGATTGTTCATTGCCATATCCAGTTTCGGGCAAATCGGAGGCCGTTTGTGGAAGTTACAGTCAAATGTAAGGTCATGGCGTCACGCCAGCATTCACCATGGCATCAAAGCCCCTCCCTTTCTGGAAAGCTATCAGATCTGAATGGTCATTAAAACATCATGAAGACAATGTATGACCTGAGTGTCATTTTCACTAAATTAGAGGGGACAAATATGGCCATTTCACCATAAAACAATAGACTTCCTGTTGTCAGGGGGCGGGGCTTAGGTGATGTCAGCTGTCCACATTGTCGTTGTCTTGAGATGTGGTCAGTGATCACACAGACAAAGTTTGAATTAGATCTGATCATGCACATGGGAGTTATTAAGTCAAGTAATGTCATGGCGAAAGGTCAAAGTTTGAGGCTTAGCCACGCCCACACCTTTATACTTATTTAAAATCCGACGGTTGAATTTTTTCCCCTTTGACTTAAAAGTACATAGCATAAGTTTGAAGGTGATCTGTGTAAAGGGCGACGGGCCATCAATGTCCAAACAACGTGTGCGAAAACCACTAAATCGAGTACTTGGACCAAAATGGCCGACCTCCTGTGCGAAATTTCGCTTGGCTCCAAGAGACTTTTTTGTAGGTCCAGAGACCCTACATGAGTGTACCAATTTTCGTAATCCTCAGTCAAACCTTGTCTTGGGGCTGACAGTTTTAAAGGTCCTAGGGGGCGATATTTCAGAATATAGGCCACGCCCACAAATCTCAGCTGCCCAATTCTATTGGGGGTCAGACTAGGATCACTCACCAGACATTTTGTGGCGATGTCACGATAATTGAAGAAATGAGAGGCAAACGTATTGCCATGGCGTGATGGCGAATATCGCCATGCTCCCAAAGCCCCGCCTTTTTTCAAAACCTGCCAGTACTGTAGACCAAGTGACCTCAACTTGTCAGCTTTTATTTGCCAGAGATTGCTGGTGATTGCGTAAAAGGAGTCCAATAGGGAGCTGTGAAAAAAAGAGTGGCGTGGCGACAGGTCAAAGTTTGAGGCTTAGCCACGCCCACACCTTTATACTTATTTAAAATCCGACGGTTGAATTTTTTACTTTATGTCTTAAGAGTATATAGCAGATGTTTGAAGGCGATTGGTGAAAAGGGCGATGGAGCATCACTCTCCAAACAACGTGTGCGAAAACCAGTAAATCACGTACTTGGACCAAAATGGCTGACTTCCTGTGCAACTTTGCACTTGGCTCCAAGAGACTTTTTTGTAGGTCCTGAGACACCACATTAGTGTACCAAATTTCGAAATCCTCAGTCAAAGCATGGCTTGGGGCTGACAGTTTTAATGGTCCTAGGGGGCGCTATTTCATAAAATAGGCCACGCCCACCGGATGTTCACATCAAATTTTTTGGGGGGCTGGACTAGGATCACTCACAAGAGGTTTTGTGGCGATATCTTTAGAAATGACGAAATGGGAGGCAAACGTAAGGCCACGTCGGTACGCCTGACTTCGCCGCGCCGCCACAGCCCCGCCTTCTGGAGAAAACTCCCATAAAGTGACGCCAAGCAATCCCAACTTGTCTACAGTTACCTGCTACAAATATGGGGTGATTAGTTGAAAGGGCGAATTTTGGACAATTTCCCAGTAAAACTTGACCTTTTAAGGCCTGAGGGGGCGGGGCTTATGTGACATCATCAATCAACCATTCATTTGTCTTCGGGGGGCGATGACGATTGTCCATAGAAAATTACTTTAAATGTAATTCTTTTATTTATGAAATTAAAGATATTTGAATTTTTTTGGCGAGTGCTCGAACTTTGAGGCCTGGTCCCGCCCCTTCAGTATTTACGAAAACTTAGTTTTATTTTCTCATTTTAATCGTCCATCGCTTCTGTTCGATCGCACACTATTTTTGAGACAATCGTGCGAAAAATGACCAAACTGTTCAACCAAATATAGAGCCTAGAAATGGCCAAAACGGGGTAAAAATGGCCACTTTAGTCCAAAATGGCCGACTTCCTGTTTGATATTGACCATGGGTGCAAGAGGCTTTTCTGTGCGTATTGTTGAGTTCTACAGGTGTACCAAATTTCATCACTCTACTATGAAAAAAGGTCAATGCGGAGGGGTATTTTTAATTTTCCAGGGGGCGCTGTTGAAACATTTTTATACCAACTTTCATGTTGACAGTGAAATACGTAAATTTCACGCACTTTCTATATTGGGCCAGAACTTGGTGACTTTTTGGATATGCTAAGACCCCCTAAAGGCCACCCAAAGACGCGGAAGAAAAAAAAAGAAAAAAAAAGAAAAATAAACGGAGCAGATACAATAGGCCTTCGCAGCGCTTCGCTGCTCGGGCCTAATAAACAGAGCAAAAACAAGAGGCCTTCGCAGCGCTTTCGCTGCTCGGGCCTAATAAACAGAGCAAAAACAAGAGGCCTTCGCAGCGCTTTCGCTGCTCGGGCCTAATTAATAATAATGTCTTGATTAATCTGTGCTTGAATTGCTGGTTTTAAATGAATGTTATTATTACATAGAAAGATTTACGTATGTATGATGATCAGTAATGTTTGATATGACAAGGAAATAATTATCTAAACTCAGACACAAGGTTCATCAGAGATAAATTAAAGTTAATTTAAATGTTATGACACACAGATATTTTCTTAGCCTGAAATCAGAGCATCCTGTATCTTGACGCAAGGCGTGATGTTCTGAGGTCTGCTTGTGAACACCCTTTAACATGGCACGTCCCGACTGGACAAGTAAACCATAACACGAGAATATTAAAACAGAGCTCACTAGACGGTGAGTCAGTTCTAGAGAAAGCTACGGACAGGTCATCCAGAGCGAACCTTCATTAACCCAGAGCTTTCGACGAGCTAAAAGCTGCCTACAGCTGACACAGCAAAACGGTTCCTTCAGCTATTCAGAAACAGCTGTTCTAGACCCAAACGATTTCATCTATCTGTTGTGATCCGGGAGACGACTCTGGACCGACCTGGTCGTACTGTGGTCTTTTCTACAACTTTGGTACCTTGGGGTCACCCGACCCCCCCAGACATCTCGGACCCAAAAGGGAGTTTCCTCAGGGGTACGTAGAACACAGCCAGATTGCTTCTGATGCTGTTTTGATAAGAACCAACTTCATAGTTTAATGCAAACCAAATTCTTTTTACACCCAGAACTCAGTTCTTCTAGATACAAGGTTCTGATGAACACACACCTATAAGTCCCCGTACATCCCATCCCATCCGTTTATATTCATCCATCACATTCGTCTTATTTATAACTTGCCTTGTTTTAATTTGTTTAGAAAATACATTTCTTATCTTTTATAAACCTGACTCTGTCTGAATTGAGACGAAGTGTGTTTGATCCCTGAAAATGCAAAGAATCCTAGAATCGTCTGATTAAACATCCAAAGACCAAGAAGGTTGATATTCTACATTCATATATAGAATCACAGCTTATTGGTCATGAGTGAAGGTAATATATTAAGCTTAAAAGCAACAACATTTACCCTCTACATTGCTCACCAGCACTTTTTCAGCCCTGTACCGATAAGTAAACCCTCATTTAGGATAAATAAATCCATTTTTACTGACAGCTGGTTCACTTTTGGGAGAGTCTGAGATAAACCACAACATTTAAACGAGCAGCTGCCGGCTGCACTGGAGGTGTTTAGACAAACAAAACAGGTGAGCTGTGATTAAACTGTATATTTGGTGGATTACAGAGAGAGCTTTATTCTGATCAGTGAACAAACCACCTGCATGTAAATGTTCCATCTGTGTAACAAAGGGGCGTTTCACTTTACTGAGCACAGGTATCAGAATCATAAGTACAAGAACCAGGATGGCCTCTACACACGTCTCAGTTTCTGAAAACACAAATTAGCAGAGCGCAATTACACATGCTAGGTCACGGAAATCCTCTCAAGCTGAGCCACAGGAAATGGGTGTGACAGCGCTGCACAGGAGAGACTTATGTGTGTGTGTGTGAGACAGCACTGTGCTGTCTCAGCCTGTGTTGAGCTTGTCTGTCAGAGTAGTGTTTGAGTGTCTGCTGCTCAGCTTTCTGGAGATGCTTCTGCAGAGTTTCTTCCAGTGCACACACACACACACACACACACACACACACACACACACACACACACACACACACACACACACACACACACACACACACACACACACACACACACACACACACACACACACACACACACACACACACACACACACACACACACACACACACACACACACACAGAAGTATTTTCCTATCTTGCGCCTTGTCTTCTTCCTGTCCAGCCATCGTCAGACGGTCTCTAAAAGTGATTTCTACATCCCTGAGTGCTTAGATCACCTGGCAGCTACTGAAAGTGAAAGCTCGAGCCTTTTTTTCTCCTCCAACTTCCCTTTTGTACTCATGATTCATCAAGTTGTTGCTGAAGGTGTCTCTGTAGGAGCCACACAAGGCTGCTTTCCAGCCATCTCCTCCTACCTCCCTTTTTCTGCTTTGTCTTTCCTCCTACAGCGGGGAGGGGTGTTTATTGTTTCTTTTCATTCTTAGAGCTTCTAGATATCTTCACCTCCTTCTTCTGCTCTCCCTTTTCCCTGTTCTTTCTCTTCTGCTCTCAGCCCTTCTCTCCTTCCCCCTGTCCTTTTCCTGCTGTCACTCCTCCCTCCTCTTGAGCTCAGCCTCAGCGTAATCCCCCCACCCTGTCCCTGAGTGTGTGTTTGTGTTTATTTGTGCATGCATGCATGTGTGTGTGTTTGCGCACGTTTGTGGATATCAGTAGGTTGTGATGCCCATCAGACAAGCTTGAGCATTAAGCTGATACACATCAAATGTCCTCTTGACCCAGAAGTGTGCCATTGCTCTGGATAAGGGTCCCAGGTGTCCACAGCCTGAAGACACTTGCAGGCTTCCCCTGATAGCATTTGATGCCTGGACAGAGGGGGCTGGGGGGGAATGGTGAAGAATGGCAGTGATTGGAAAGGGGATGGAAGGAAGGCAGAGATAAAACAAGAAGGGGTGATGTACCATGTAGAGGCCCCTACTGGTGCTATTAAGGGGTGGTAGAATGGAGATGAATTCATTCTGACAGATGAGAAAAACAGAGAGAATGAGGCTGGTTTAGAGGTGAAACGGAGGACTGGTGTGAAGAGGAGGTTGTCTGTCTGGGTGGGGTGGGGGGTCATCCTCTTAATGCCATGATACTTTAATTTATCTGCTACAGAAAGTATTGGGAATGATGCGCATCTGAATATAAACAACAATCAGTGTGTTGATCTCATGCTTAAATAAGACCATTATAAGGTACAAATGTTATTTTATATCATAAAACCAGTGATTCCTAATACATAATCATCAGAACATGTCACAATCATTTTTTTGAGACAGTTCTCGAGGTTATGTTCTAAAAGTAACCCGCAAAAGGTGAAATCTGCGAACTAGCCAGCTTTATTTTTTACAGTTATTCTAGAGGTTTTAAGGCTGTGAAAACCCCTCACTACACACTTTATACACTGTTCTCAGACAGGCATCATCATTTTCACACTTTTCTCTCTAAATGTGCTGCTAAATTCTGCTAAAGGTAAGAAATGTTTCCAGGTGTATTTATTAGTTTCCTCTAAATTAATGAACTAAAGTGAGCTGCCTGAATGTTGTTTCTCACAAAAACACCAAACGCTGATTATATTACTGTAGCAGCGCCACTAAAACAATAACACAACCACATGTGTCACATGTGTGTTCGGTTTGATTTGGGTCCAGCATTCATCTCCTGCCCTGCTCGCTGCTACCGCTGTAACTTCTAAAGCCAGGAGAGACCCTGATGTGTACTCACCACGCAAACACTTGTCACATGGTCACATCTAATGATTTTCCTCCCCCCGGAGGACATTTTCTCCTTTTAGACATAAACTGTTCCACTGTTATATACCAGCAAATATGGTTACCACTAGCTTGTGCAAACAGCGGCCGGATCCAACACTGTGATTGGTTCTTTTCTCCTCTAGTCCTACCTCTCCCAATTGCTGATTGGTTCTTTTTTCTGTTCGCCTATCGTTTCCGTTTTCTGATTGGATTTTTGTTAATGCCAATTATCGTTGATGCTGTTTATTTATTGACAGAAAAAAAATCAGCGAGGCTGGGAAGGGTGAACCACATTATAGCGAGGTATTACTACATGCAGGAGCATTAGTCCTAATTTAGACATTTCTATCAAGAAATAGAACATTAATGAATGCCGTACTGTAAATAAAGTTGCACTGATAGTGTGGTAATTTGGGGCTTCCAACGCCATTTCCCTGAAAAGTAAAAAATGAAGCATCTAAGTGGCATAAAGCAGCATTCAGGTTTCTGGATTCCTTAAGTGTTCATACATCTTACAGAGTAAAGCCTCATACTTCCAGATGTAGGAAGCAAAAGTGTAAGAGAGCTCATTAATATTATTACTGTCCTTAAAAGACTGCTCCTACATACACTGGTTACTATGGTCGCTCAACAGTTTGGGTCATTTTCTGATCTTGTCATTTGGTCAAATGTAATGTAGAAGGTATTGAGTTGTATATTTCTGTAATACATTGTGTAGCATCTGCAGCATCAATGATGGATTGGCCTCAGAACACTTTTAAATCACTGACAATCAAAAATACTTGACACTGGTCGAGGTAAGGGCATGGAGGGGTTCCGCAATCTTGATGAACCACCGGTAGAAGTTTGCGAACCCCAGGAAGTGTTGGACCAGCTTTCTGTCTTTAGGAGTGGGCAAGTCGACGACAGTGGCTACCTTGACGGGGTCCATCGAGATCCGATTCGGGGCCAGGATGAATCCGAGAAAGGACATGGAGTCTTTGTGGAAGTCACATTTATCGGGCTTAATGAAGAGGTTGTTTTGTAGCAGACGGAGGATGACTGCCCTGACATGCTTTCTGTGGGTGTCAAGATCAGGAGAGGACACTAGAACATCATCCAAGTACACAAACACGTATTTGCCCACCATGTCACATAAAACATTGTTGACGAGGGCGAAAACAGCGAGTTAGTGAGCCCAAAGGGCATGACCAAGTACTCACATTGTCCATTAGGGGTGTTAAAAGCCGTCTTCCACTAGTCCCCTTTTTGAATACGCACCAGATGGTAGGTATTGCATAGGTCGAGTTTGGTGAAGACCTGGGAACCATGAATAGAGTCCAAGGCAGAGTTGATAAGTGGAAGAGGTTAGCGATTCCTTACCGTGATGTTGTTTAATTCTCTGTCATTAATGCAGGGTCGTAAAGAGCCGTCCTTCTTGCCAACAAAGAAAAATCCAGCACCAGCTGGAGATGAGGGGGACGAATGATTCCTGCTTGTAAGGACTAGTGAATGTATTTCTTCATGGCTGTTTGTTCTGTAAGAGACAGAAAGAATCAACGCCCTCTAGGGTTGAAGTCCCAGGCAACAGGTCAATGGCACAGTCGTAGGGCAATGTGGAGGTAATCTGCTAGCCTGGTGTTTGCTAAACGCTTCCTTGAGGTTGTGGTATTCAGAAGGTACTGTGGAAAGGTCAGGGTAGGTATCTGATGATTCAGGTGAACATGGGAGATCAGGAGAGGCGTCAGCCAGACATTGAGACAGGCACTGGTCGGACTACCCCACGATTTCCCCTTTAGTCCAGTCCAGCTGTGAATTGTTGGCGCGAAGCCATGTAATTCCGAGAACGACAGGAGTGTCAGAGGAGGGTGTGGCCAGGAAGCACAAGGTCACCACATGGTTCCCCCTTAGCCTCATGGTGATGGGGTTAGTCTTGTGGGTTGCTTGGTGGATAGTATGCCCATCGATCACCTACACCTCTCAGGTCCGAGCGATAGGGGGCAGGGGCAGGTCAATCAATCTTGTGAATATAATGTCCATAAAATTATCATCAGCTCCTGAGTCAATAAACACAGGGCCTCTGTGTTCCTGTTGGTTGATTACGAACGTGGCGGAGGTAACAGATCGTTCAGGAGGTTTGGGGGTTACATGACCCAGTGGGACCTCCTACCGGGTCTGGTCTTTTAATGGACATGCTCGTACGCTATGATCAGCACCTCCACAGTAAAAACATAAATTCAGCGACCTTCGTCTAGTTCTCTCCTGCTCTGAGAGTTTTGTCTTTCCTATTTGCATGGGTTCCACTTGAGAGGATAGTGAAGCAGTGTGGTTACTCACAGTTAGTTGACCAGTGGGGTTGTGGGGCCGGACGGCACGGAACGGGAACTGGTGGGTGGAGTGGATCGCCCGGAACCATCTCTCCGTCTTTCCATCAGTCGAAGATCGATGTGGCTGGCGAGATTCTCAAGATCCTTCAGACTCTGTGGAAACTACCAAGTTGCCAGCTCATCCTTGATCTCGTCCGAGAGACCCTTATAAAATATATCCATAAGTGCAGCCTCATTCCAGTCGCTGCCCGTACCCACTGCATGAAAGTCAATAATGTAGTCATTGACCCTCTGGGTACCTTGCGCCAGAGTTAATAATCTTCGGGAGGCCTCTCTACTCGGTAAAACGGGGTTGAATATCCTTATGAGTTCGGCAGCAAAAGCTCGGTAGTTGTAGCAGATGGGCGAGTCTTTAGTCCATTCAGCAGTTCCAAATATCTTGGCTTGATCAGATAATAATGAGATTACGTAAGCTACTCGTGACTGTTCAGTTGGGAATGCTGAAGGCTGCAGTTCAAAATGTATTTCACATGGGATGTGAAACGGTCAACAAAGTTTGGGCTCACCTTTGAACACTTTCGGCGGAACCAGTCGGGGTTCGTTGACAGGCGAGACCCGGAACTGAACAGGGGATGTGGAAGTACTGCGTGCCTGCATTACGGGACGTGATGGGTCGCTGGAATGGAGTAAATCCAGAAGTTCGGACATCCTGGTTTCCAAGCCAGCAATGAAACGTTCCACTCTGAGCCGCCAATCCTGTGTCTGTGTCGGGTCCATGCTGGCCAGATTATTCTGTTATGATCGGACTTGGAGACCCGTGAGGACAAGTGCCTTAAGTCTTTTATTTACAGAGGTGTAGCGTTACCTGAAACTGATGGGGCTGAGGCTGAGGCAGGGTGGTGAGGAGGCGTGGGTCAGAGCCAGAGAGATCCATAATAAATCCAAGGGGAAAGGCGAGAGGCAAAATCCAGAGACAAGACGGCGTTCGGTAAACCAGGTAGACTGAGAGGCAGAGTCACAGACAGGGAGCAGACAGTAGGCAAGGTCAAGAAGCAGATCTGTATACCAGGCAGGCTTGTAATCAAAGCAACAGGATCCAAACAGGAACGAGGCAAGGTGGAAGGTCTGTGAGACAAAACAAGGTCAGGATACGTGGTTCAGGCAATATAGAAGTGCTGGAGAATTTACTTGCTTTAGGCGTTCAATAGTCTGGCACTGGCTTGGTGTTGGTCCAGGTGTTTTATAGAGCGTTGGTGGAGCTGATGAGGAGTTAAGCTTGGTTTATGCTTGACGCATTCACTTTCCGCGCGGTGATGCGGCTCGCGGCTGGAACGCGCTTCACAACTCGCAGCGTTTATGGTTTGTGCGGCTCGTCTCTGCGGTGAGCCAATATTCTCCCAAACTGAACGGGGCAGCATGGAGCTCTACAGCATGCATCCAACACTACACCATAGTAGAAGTAGAAATCACTGTTTACAACATGGTATTTCAGCATTTTTAACAGCGTTCTCGTCTTTTCCGACAGTGCGAGCTATTTCTCTCCAAGAATTATTAACAACATGTTGATCACGGTGATCTCTGAGAGCTGAATCATACAAATGTCTGTATTTACGAACCTCTGCCGTGCCGGTCCGCCATGTTTTTCCGCGTCCGTCCGTCCGCGCAGTTAGAAATTTTCCGAGGTGCGCGTTGCGGAAATCTTGGGCCATGCGGAGACGCGGTGGAGGGGCGTGGTTGTTAAAATGACGCAAAATGACGCAACTTTTCCGCACGGAGCCGTGCGGACCTCGCGGACGCGTCAAGCATAAACCAACCTTTAATGTGAGACAGGTGGTTTGGATGAGGTTTATGGTGAGCCGGTAGTGGTTGCTGGGGAAACGGGGCTTGGCTGGAGCAGAGGCATGACAATTCCAGGCCTTGAGGGCTGGTATCCAGCATGTTTTAGTTTTAACCCTGCTTCAACACACCTGATTTCAATCAACAGGTGATTAAGAGGCTTCTGCAGAGCCTGACAAGCTGCTGCACAGGTGACTCAACCACTGAATCAAGTGTGCTGGAGCAGAGAAACCCCTAAAACATGCTGGATTGTGGCCCTCAAGGCCTGGAATTGAATATCCCTGATTCATAGTGAGTGAATTAAGCTTAGTTTTCTTGGTATAGGTGGGATCCAACAGTGATTAAGGAACCAAAGGTGCACGTACCAGTATTAGTGCGCAAAATGGATGTCATCTCGGAGAGGGTCACCGGACGGTATGGACAGGTTTAAAAACCCAAAATTGGCTTCACTGAAGGACTGGAATGATCAGTTTAAAAACTGAAGGCAGAGAGGAAAATTATCTCAGCCTGACCCAAGCAAATTCTTGTTACCCGAATCTGACGCCCTGGTAGCTTTGAGCGGCAACAAACTCCCACAAAGGAATGCAGACAGATGCTGTGAAAACCCGACCCCCCCCCCCCCCCCCCCCGCCTTCAGATTGGTGGACTTCAGCCTGGCGAGGTCATCAACCTGCAGGAGTCAATGTGCTCTGTGCCTCTCCCAAGATCTCCCTCCCACCTGTGACTGCACAGTGGCTGAGTGCCGTAGATGGCTGATCTCGCTGGGGGAAACAGGATCCCCCCCCCCCCCCCCCCCCTTTCTATTGGAGTCTCATGTTGTGTTGTCTGAATTCTGTTGCATATCTGTTGAGGTGTTTTTTTGCAGAGCAAGGCTGCCCTCCTGGTGGGAGGGTAGCTGTGAAGTGCCTTTTTTTTCCCTCCACCTGAACCAATCCTCATGTAATCCTCTTATCTCTATTAAGGTAGCGCAACTTGGGTTGCGAATGACCACAGTCACCAATTCTTGTCATGTGTCTTGCCCATGTATGTCTGATCTCTGAATTGTGTGTACTGAAACTCTAATTTCCCTCTGGGATTAATAAAGTATTGATTGATACACAGAGCAGTTGACTGGTGGAAGGAGGAGCAGCTGGTTTGATGAACAGCAACATGTGTGAGTGGAGTGCCGAAGTATGCAGCAACCAACAGTAGAGAAACACCTAAACCTCTATAACCAGGACATGAGAAGGGCCAGAGTTGCTGCCTTTTCAGGGCTCTGGACTTGACTGTATTGTTACAAATGGGTAACATACAGAAATCAAATATGGCTGTCTGATTTTGAATAGCATTAGTCAGCTCCTTTAGCCTGTAACACGTAGCACTACATGGGTTTATCTAACTCTAAATCTGGAGATGATTTAGTGATGTCCAAATTTACCCCACTTAGAATTCCAAGATGGTGGCCGTAACGTGAGTTCTCTGTTGACAAATATAAGAATAAGCTCTTCGCTCCAAATTTTGGGATCCTGTCCATTGTTTTTGCCAGTCTCAGTGCATTCACCAAAGGGAGTTCTTTTCTTGGGCCTCATGTACAAAGGCTTGCATGGGTTTCTTGTACGCTCAAATCAAGAAAACTGCTCATGCACAGAAGAACCAAGTTCTTTACATCCCACAGCCACAGCTAGTCTGTTCCCAACCTGCTTTTTTGTACAGCAATGAACTTGACACTGGCTGTAGGACACATCTCCATCATCACATCACCACAATACATTTCTCTCCTGTTTAAAACCTATTTTTTGTATCATGGGGATTTTAACATGCATGGCTGTGTATTAATCATTAATGTTCAACTGGGAATATGGTATATATTTCTGATGGTTGAATGCTGTGACCCAGAGTCATGGGAAAGTCTGAATGTTGTTACATTTTCTAAACACATGCCTGATGTTTCAGGCCTCCGGTTTGCACAGAGATACCTGCATTTGCCAGAAGATAAGGCACAGTCAGTAGATATCAAACCAAAACCTCACCTGTGATTGACAGGAAGGTACAGATTGGGATCTGACCAGCAGCATCAGATTTCTCCCATCTCCTGTCCCTGACAGGTATTCATACCCTGATACATGATGGGCACTCCCCCAAGTAGCTCCTCTTTCAGAGATGTTCTCAGTTCTTCATAAAATCCTGGAGGATATCTGTTCTGAACTGGTTTGGCTGTCTTACAAACCTGTGTTCCTGATCTTGATAGGACAGGGGTTTACAAGTCCAGTCCTGGAGGTCCGGTATCCAACACGTTTTAGTGGTTTCTCTGAATCACCTGTGCAGCAGCTCATCAGGCTATGTAGAAGCCTGTTAATCACCTGCTGATTGAAATCAGTAGGGATGAGCGAGTACACCACTATCTGTATCTGTTCAACCACCTAATTCCATGTGTGCAGCAGAGTAGCTAAGAGCAGCTTCACCCTGCTTGGTTCTGACCCGGGTTCTACCAGCTGACTGCTTCATAAGGATCTCCAAGCTCTGCTGGGTGTACAGGAAGGAGATCTGACGTGTATTCTGGCCCCAAGCCATTGAGTGATTTATAAACTAGTAGAAGTACTTTGAAATGGATTCTGTAGATTACTGGTTAAACTATATCTAATCTATAAAATAAGAAAGAGCATATCCTCATGATGTCATTGACTCAGGAAGTGAATAAGAACATTTATTGGGTATCGTGTTTTGCTGTTCTGAGTGGTTCTTCATTTTCTGATGGCAGAATGGCCAGAAAGAGAGCAGACAGACAGACTCTGTTCACTGATTTGTGGATGTGTGTGTCCATAGAACATAACCACTGTTTGCACTATTATTACATAAAATCAATTCAGTTAAGTTTATTCACGAAGCTACAAATGATATCAGGTCCAGGTTGTTTGCAGAAAGCTAACTTTGTAATGAAATTAGATTTACAAGATTAGAAAATGCCAAATATTTGACTTGTTCCTAAAAAAAGGAACCAGCAGCTTGGATTAAATCATCATTCTGTCACAATCCTGCATGAGCAGCAAATTATGAAAGGCAACAGCGAAAAGAAAATCTTCCTTCAAACAGGAAGACACCTCCAGCAGAACCAGAACATGAACTGGGCTGAGCATGGTCATCCTTCTGCATCCCTGTTCAATTACCTGTTTTTGTTGGTCGACTGATGGAAAGCGTGTGGAGAGAAACAGAGGGGTTGTTACAGATCCTGAGACCAAATTAGTATCACTAATAAAAGGAAATCTAAAACGTGTCACATCATGTAGAAATAACGAACACTCTGCACGCTATCCCACTGGATGCCAGTGCTCGATGGCTGTGGAACACCAACTGAGAAAAGTGTTTTACTTGATGCAGAGAAAAACTAACATTTCAACACTAAATGGTGTCTCTGCCACTAACACTCGGCACTAGTAATGTATCGGTCTCAAACGAAACAGCTCTTTATAGAGCCGGCTCTAGAGAGAATCTCACTGAGAGAGAGAGAGTAGTGTCTTTCGTCAGAAGTCTCCAAAAACATCACAGCTCACGGCCACTTTGATCTCCAACTAAAGGACAGCACGGACGTCTCCATGCATATTATGCCCCGCTCACATGCTCGGAGATTTCCTCGTTCCCAAGAAGTGAGTGTGAACATGTGGAAAGCCAAAGGTGACCCGAAGTGGGAAGAGCCGTAGTGAGTGACACACACACAGACGCTGATCACCGTGAGAAAGGGTGGCGCCTGTGTGGAATGCCAGGACCAATTATTAGATTAATGTGAAGGACCTGTAAATATTGGTGTTGTCAAATCTGTAAAAGGAGAAAAAAATAAATAATGTTACAGAAAAGTGAGGAAATGAGTGAAAACAGGATGGTATGAAGTCATTTCCTGTCATGGTTGTAAATTTCCCAGAATAATCTGCTGCAACTGAACCTTGATTTGAAGAAAATCATGAATTGAACTTAAGTTTCAATTTCTGCTAGAAAAACCAAACAGAGCTTAATCTTTTCCTGAAATTCTTCAGTCCTAGTAAAGTAAACATGTTTAAAGGGACTTTACAGACTTTTGAATTTTTATGCTCGCTATTGCCCCCTCAGGCCAAAAGCGTAACGGCAGCTTCAATAGTAGGCTCGTGCACGAGGCGCACATGCTCTACGTGCACACTCCTTAACGAAAATAACAGCTGAGACAGTCCCGTGTGTGTGTGTGGCCCGAAGGACAGAGGACAGGAGAACGTGCAGCTAATTAAATAATTTGGTTCTGTACCTTTCTCTTCAGCACAGCTGACAAAGGTTTTTTATTTTTTAATTTGATTTTTTTACCGTGTCCTGTCTGGCTGTGAAACAAACAGAATTGATGTCTGAATGCTGGTGACAAGCCTTACAGATTTACTCTCAGGTGGAGCATCAAAGCGTCTGCTTTTAATGTCACGCCTGATACTTAAAACTTTATTGTTATTGTTTGTGAATGCTTTGTAATTCCGACCAGACACGGAGTCAGAGGTGAAAGAGAAAGGAAAAGACAAAAGGTGGGGAGAGAGGGGGCAAGGGAGGGGGGGGGGGGGGTCCACAAAAATAAACAATAATGAACAAGAGTCTGCTTCTAGACCTGCAGAAAGAGACAAGAAAAAAAGCAAAAAAAAAAGGGACACAACAACAATACAACAAGATCAAGCTATCACTGCGTCAACTTGATGAAGAAATATATAATCAACATGGTTTAACTGAACAGTCACACGATAATAAATCACAGTGCATTAAGTGCCCACCATAGTCTTAACACCTGTGTTGAACGTGCCCAAGTCCATACTTTTGAGAGCACCATGTGAGCACCTGTGTGTGTACACGTGCTTGTTTATGTAAGGTTTATCTATAGGAGCGTCCAATAGAGAGTGTGAGGGACCACAGATCTGCCCCCCAAAGATGCGTAGAGGACGGGGGAGCTCCAAGTCCCAGAGATCCAGGCGCTGCTCCAGAACACAGGAACCCCAAAGAGACTGCAACCAGAAAGGCCCCCGCCCCCTCGAGAGGCACAGAGGATCGCCCTGGGGGGCCACAACCAGCAGCCGGCAGAGTCCCGGGAGACATCAGCGGCAAGCCCTCAGGCCCGCCCGCAGCCTCCCACCCCCTAGCCGGCCGAGCCCGGGACCCAGCGACCTGGGACCCAGGGGCGACCACCACCCCTGACGGGGACCCAGCAGATCCCAGGGACCCAGACCCCACCAGGCCGCCACCGGGATTGATCAGGCAGACGCCAAAAATATTAAACCCCCTGACCCGGTGTCGGTACAGTATCTGCTCGGGTGCAAGATCGGCTCGGGGTCCTTCGACTGCCGATGACGTCAAAGTACGGCAAACCCACTCGGACAAAATACACTACACATCTATACTGTTGGAAAGAATTTAGCAGTTTCATTATTAAAATAATGTTTCTTAAGACGTAAGTTTGTGTTTATAATAGTATTTGTAAAATAAAACACTATATTTGATTCATGTTGAGCTCCTCTTTGAGCACATCTCTTGAAGAATCATAGGTATTAGCAACACCTGTGAAATTGTATTTGCAGGAAAGAAGTGTGTCCCGTTTATTGAAGTATTTGTGTTGAGTTTTTGACGTCTTGTCCATGCGTAGTTCAGTTACGCTCATAGCTGCTAGCCAAAGCTCTGGAGTTAAAAGTTTTCTGGCTTTACTAAAATACCTGTCTGTACGTATTTGATTGATGGTAGTTTTACTTTCTATTAGACTCCAAATGTAATCATTTGGCATGTTTCTAATTCATAATTTGTAAGAATGTAATCGGCGATATTAGCATTAGCATTCCTATGGGTTTTTCCATGTATATTAGCATTGCGCTAACCACTCGCTGCCAAATTGCAGCCTTTGCCATTAGAAAATCTCCTTTTGTCACATCGCAATTTAATTGCACATGCAGTTAATCGTTCAGCCCTAATATACTTGCAGCTCTATGCTAAAAGTGTATTTTCAAAGAGGTAATGATGGATTTCTTTGTAAAAGTTGTCCATCTTTCCAATAGAAAAAATTTGCCTGGACCAACGTCACGTGATAACAACGTTACGTGATTACGTAATTCCGTAAGGTTCATGTTCAGCCAATCAACTACTTAGACGTCATCGGCAGTCGACGGACCCGAGCCGATCTTGCACCCGAGCAGATCTTGTACCGACACCGGGAGCCACGAACACTCAGGCAGACCAAGGCACCACACCCCACACCAGGTGTGGCAGGGGGAGGGGAGAGGAAGATCTATATCATCAAAAGAAGTTCCAGGAGAGGGGAGGACCCAAAGGCCCCACCTGACATATACAGTCATACACAAACACAGTCACACACTCCCTCCCTCATGCTCACACATGCACATACAACCAAGACAAAAATGCACGCCGGACACCCACTCATGCTCCCCATACACACCCTATTCACTCTGGTCCTGGTACTGCTTCACATGGGGTACAACCATCACCGGTTACCAGAGTTTGACCCTTTCTGCTGGGGTGCTGATGAGCAGGCTCCCCCGCCCAATGCTGAGCACAGCAACCCACCACCCCAGACCCCAACCAGACGGCCAGATCTCCTTCCTAGCCTCCAGCCCCAGGAAGCCTAGCAACAACAGAGGTGTGCTAAGACCCCTAGTCTCCCTCCACCTGCTCCAATATAGTGTGGTGTGTTGATGAGGTGTATTCTATGGCTGTGGTGAGCGGGCAGTGCGGGCATTGTCTGGCCTATGCCAGCTGATGCCACCGCACCACCCCACTTGCACCAACAGCCCTCGGTGTCTAAGGGCAGTTTAAAATTGTAAGTGGGAACCGGCACTCGGGAGGAGGCTGAGAAATCCCCCTGCCAAGTGCCGTTGAATGTGCTCACTCCCAAGGCCCTAAGTGTGTGTTTGTGTGGAATGTTGTTGGTGGAAGTGTATAAGGTGCAAATAAAATTGGGGGGCAGGTTGCCACAGGAATGCGGAAATGGGGTCCATACACGCACTCCCTGACTTGTCCACCCCCCAAGGTCCTATGTGCATGTTTGTGTGATGATGTGAGGGAGCAGGAGGAGAAAAATATGCGGGGATGGGGAGGAATGGCTGGTTGGGCTTAGCCCTCCAGGGAACCAGCTCCCACACTGGCCCCAATAGGCACCTCTGTTGTCAAATTGCCGCCCAGGGCATGGAGACCCTAGCCCATCCTGCCAGGGCCCAAAGTAGCAGCATTACAGAGCCTCACGGAGTCAGAGGGCCCCAACCCAGCCCCACCCCAGCAGAATATCTATGCCCATCCCTGCATTTGCACAACTTCCAGAATATATAAGACATAAGACCTCCAGGTAAGGTTGGGTCCTCCCCTCCTGGACCTCCCCCTCCCATGTGATGGGACAGCAGAGGAGCCAAGGTCTACCCGAGGCCCCTGAACCCAGGCCAGGCACTGCTGCATGTTCCTGTCTTCTTCCCGGCAGCTTACATGTCAGGACCTGACCCCCAAGGCCCCGCCCAGATCCCCACACGGGGCCGGCCACCCCCACACGGGGCCGGCTACCCCCACACCCTGAGCCCCCAGGCCCCCACCCAGACCTGCCCAGGGGCAATGCAGCTGCCAGGCAGTGACCCATGGCCGCCGCCAAGACCTCCAAGGAGCCCCACTCACAACCGCCACTAGGCCACCCCCAGAGGCAACCCAAGCACCTCCAGAGGGGGGCAACGGCCCCCCAGTCCCAGACATCCCCAGTGAACCCACCCCCAGGGAACATCCGGATACTCCAAACTCAGACCCTCCACCCCCCCCACCCACATCATCCCGCAGGACAACATCAACGGCCCCCCGTCATCGCTATGTGATGGAACCGATCAAAGGAGCCCAGATAGATTGATTTGAAGTGGAAGCAGAGGCTAAATCAAGTGTAATATGATCTAACAAAAGATTTCTATACTGGTTAATGCAGAGTATCTCTATTTTTCCATTTCAAGAGGATAGTTTTCTTAGCAATGCATATGGCAGTCAGAACCACGTGAACCAAAGATGTTTCATTCGGAACATCGTCCAGGTTTCCCAGTAAACAAAGAGAGGGGGTGGTTGGGATATGACATTTCAGAGACTTTGAAAGGTCTTCACATACTCTACCCCAAAATTCCTGGACAGGTGGACAGGACCACAGTGCATGAATGTAATTCCGATGACCAGTATAGTGTACTCTGTGTAGAATTTTGTACAGAATTAATTGTAAATTGGAGTGTCTGATCATTTTAAAAGTTTTTAAACAAGTTTGGGACCAGAAGTTCTGGTCAAAGCTGACTGATAGATCCACCTCCCATTTTTCAATAGGGATTGCTATTCTATCGTCTATTTTGGACAGTGTCTTATATACTTTAGACAGTAGTTTGGGGGGTTTGAGATTATAGAAGTCTAATACCCTTGGTGGTGTTTGTAATTCTATTTTATTGAGCTTAAATTTTTGTTTGACTACGGATTTAATTTGGTGGTATTCTAAAAAGCTATTCTTATCTATTGCAAATTGGGAGACTATTCTATTAAATGGGATGAAGTCCAATCCTTCATATAGGTGTTCCAGGTATAGGATCCCTTTATTTTTCCAGTCCAGAACGTTCATCATTTTATTATTTTGCAAAATATCAGGATTATTCCAGATAGGTGTGCATCTGCATGGTACTAGTGAAGACTCTGTCAATTTTAGATACTCCCACCATGCTGTCAGAGAGGTGCTGATACTAATACTTTTGAAGCTTTCATGTTTTCTTATGCTTGAGCTTATAAATGATAAGTCTGAAAGCTCTATCGTATTGCAAAGTGTCTGTTCTATGTCTAACCAAGACTCATCTAGTGGGTTATCTTGCAACCATCTTGGTATATATTGCAGCCTGTTGGCTAAGAAATAATAATAAAAGTTGGGTAGATCCAGTCCTCCTCTGTCTTTGGTCTTCTGAAGCGTTTTTAAGCTAATTCGTGGAGGTTTATCCTGCCAAAGGAATTTGGTAATTGAGGAGCCCAGAGATCTAAACCAGTCAGCTGGTGGTTTGTTTGGGATAATTGAAAATAAGTAATTTATTCTGGGTAAGACCATCATTTTAATTGTAGCAACCCTCCCCATGAGTGATATCGGTAAGGATTTCCATCTTGCAAGATCATCTTCCACTTTCTTTAAAAGTGGGATGTAGTTTAGTTTGGTTAGATCTGCTAACTTGGGAGAGACATTAATTCCCAGGTATGTGATATTCCCTGACTCCAATTGTGTATTAAGTAAATTGACAAAAGAGAAATTAATTGGTAGAACTGTGGATTTTAACCAGTTTATAGAGTAATCTGAAACTCTTGAAAAAAAGTTAATCAGTTCTATTGAATGAGAGAGAGATGATTGAGAATTCTGGAGAAAGAGTAAAACATCATCTGCATAAAGACTGATCTTATGTTCTATTTTCTTACACTTTATCCCTTTAATACCTGTTGTTTGCCTAATTGCTGCTGCTAGTGGTTCAATAAAGATAGCAAACAGTGAGAGGGAGAGTGGGCATCCCTGCCTGGTCCCCCTCTGAAGACAGAAGCTAGCTGACATTTGGTCGTTCGTCCTGACACGTGTAGTTGGTGAACTGTATAATGTCTGTAGCATGTTTATGAAGAAGTTCCCAAACCCAAATTTATGTAAAGTTGCAAATACGAACTTCCAGTTAACTCTATCAAAAGCCTTGTCTGCATCTAGAGATAATATACTAGTTTCTATGTTTCTACTTTAAGAGAAATCTATCAAATTAAGTAATCTACGTGAGTTAGTGGATGACTGTCTACCCTTGATGAAGCCAGTTTAGTCAGGGTGTATTATGAAGGGTGTTACCTTCTCTAATCTTTTTGCCAGGGCTTTACAAATTATTTTGAGTTCAACATTAATAAGAGAAATTGGGCGATAGCTGGTAGGAAATGCAGGGTCGTTGCCTGGTTTTAACAAGAGACTAATATTGGCTGAATTCATGTTTGGCTGTAATCTGCCGCTCTCTTCGATTTCCCTCACCATTATGAAAAATATTGGAGCCACAATGATCCTGAATTCTGTGTAGAACTCTACTGGGAACCCGTCTGGACCTGGAGCTTTCCTATTAGTCATGGATTTAAGGGCTTCCTGGAGCTCCGCTGATGTTAGTGGCGAGTCCAGCACTGTAACTTGGCTGTCTGGTAATTTAGGAAGTGTTATCCTATCAAGGAACTCATTGATCTCGTTATCTGATGGGTTTATCTGTGGTGAGTAAAAAGTTTGGAAAAAGTCTCTGAAAGTGAGTCAGACATCTTACAAGGTGAGCTACAATCTAGTAACATTCATTGTATCTGTAACTTTTATATCCTTGATGACAGCTGAAACAACGTCAAACCAAAGAACGTTCAGAGCAAAAATGGCTATTTTGTTGCTAATTTACAGGAAATATCTAGAAGAAAGTTCTACAGAAAGTAGCTAAGGGTCCTCAGAAATGTAGCTAGCTTTGTCACTAGGTGTAGGAACAGCAACAAAGTGGCACTACCTCTCTCTCTGCTGCTAAAGCTACGGATAGCAAATGCTACGGGCGATGCCTGAGTGTGAACGCGCATGACGCAGCCTGCTCGACCTGAGCAGCTCTCTTTTTCTGTGATTTTACAGAAAAACAGGCAATCACAGTAAAAATGCCAGGGCTCATTCTACAGGACCAGGGCATTGCAGGAGAATGTATGAAGAAGACATTTATTATTTCTATACATCTTTTGGCTGTCAAACTTCCATCATGTCCCTTTAAAAAAATACTGAATTTAGTCAGTTTTTTCTGATCTTTATTGAAAGTAGTTAATTACTGATTAAATAGCACAAAACACACACACACACACACACACACACACACACACACACACACACACACACAGATGAATCTGTTCTAGTAAATGACGTGATGCATTCACAGACCAGCAGCGTCTATTCCATGTAGGAAAAGACTTTCACACGTGTAGGAATTATAGGGTTGAAATAACACTTGTTTTTGAGCAACACAGTTAAGTAGAGTCTCTCAGGAATGTACTGTCATATCTCTAAAAACTCCCACACAGTCATTTCCACACATGGATATCAATTACTCATTCTGCTTTCACACTACTCCTTCAAAGTGTTAATCAGATTTATTTGCTTTTTGTTTCTGTTTTTAGTTTTGTCCACACGGGCTCCATTTCCTTCCCCAGCACACTCTGCCTTATCCACCAAGCTGCCTCTGTGTTGTGTGTATGTGCTGAAGTAAAATGATAGTATGATGTTGAAGTAAAAGATGAGATTTTGGTAGTTTAAAGATGTCCTAGGATTTAAACCACTTTTACTTTGTAGTTGAGGAAAGGCAGCTTGGGTTGTCTAATGTAGCAGACCAGAAGCTTCCGCCGTCTCTGATTCTTTCCCGTGTTGTATCGCTGCACGGCCACCGAGAAACCGTTAGCTCTGAGAAAAGTCAGTTTAACCCTTTAAACCGGCGGGAGCGCCTGCGCTCCCATTTGCATATCTGTGTTCAAATGCTTGTAAAACTGAAACAACATAAGTTAGAACAAAAGGTTTTTTTTTTTTTTTTGCGTATTAAACCGGTGTAGTTGCACTTAAATTTCACACAATTTTGACAGTGGAATCGATTCGGTACTATTTCCCGGTACCTAGGAATCAAGACCAGTACATAACGGTACCAATTTTAGATACTTTTGAGTGTTTAATATTTTAATTCTCTTTTATAAATAAATATATATTTTTCTCAATATATAACCATATTTGATAAATATCATGATAAATAACATACAACTGTTTGTATTTTAACATCGTCCTTGTAGTTTTATAAGCTGATAATTAAACTGAAGCAAACATCTTTACTGTGAACTAAATTTACTGTGTATCTTCATTCCTTTTGCCGTCCTTTTTCATCTGATTTTTCCTACTGGGAAGTTAGAATTTCCAAGGAGAAAGCAAACGTACCATTAGCTGATAACATTGGTGGCAATGGAAGCTAATTTATCAAGCTAACGTTATCTTAAACAGTTTATTTAACTGCTGGAGCAGATTAAAACAATGATGCCTCACACTTAGATCGTTGTCGCTGGTTTCATCTTCACCCAATCACCCGTTGCATTTAGTAAAGTGAAGCCAAACTTTAGAGCGCGTTCATGTTCTTCAAGTCGGAAATTCGGAGTTCCGAGGACAAAGCGAACGCACCATTAGCAGAACGGAAGCTAGCAAATCAAGCTAACGTTATATTAAACATTTTATTTACCTACCGGAGCAGATTAAGATGAGGATGTCTCACTTAGATCGTTGTCGCTGGTTTCATCATCACCCAGTTATCCATCACATTTAGTGAAGTGGACCCAAGCTTTAGCATGCGTTCTTTCTACCATGCTGCTCTGTTTACAACTGGCTCGCAGCGACCGACGACATAACGCTCTTGCGCATGCGCAGCGGTCTAGGCAACTTCTTGTTATAAAGGACGGGTACCGAAACGAGGCACCGTTTCAAATGACGTGAATTGCTGCTCAGTCGGTACTATGGAATTCGGTCGGTACCTTAAAAAGTACAGAATTCGGTACGCATCACTACTGAACATGTCCAGAGAGCTGCGTATTTCCGCTAATGAGTTAGCAAAAGACAACCAAAATGCGCAAATAAGAACAGCACACAGATGCTCGTGTCGTTCTGATCTGCAGCTCACAGGGCTTCACATGCTAGAATAAACGTCATCACATTGTCAACTTGAACTTTCACATGATTATGAGCCACCCAATCACCTGCTTTGATGTCATTTTCCCGCAAATTGTAGTTCTTTGTAGTCCCAGTCTTTTGGCTTTTTCTTGTGCTTTGTCACAATAATACATGTAGACAAACACATCCTACACACATCAGACACCCACTACAAACTTCCGACACACACACACACACACACACACACACACACACACACACACACACACACACACACACACACACACACACACACACACACACACACACACACCACCACGAACATTTTGATGAATCACGGACCTGCCAAATGGTATGCAATATTCTTTGTTATTGTTATTATTATTCGTGAGAGAAAAGGAAAACTTTATACTACTGAAGAATTAGCTACAAATATTCAACATTATAATTTTAGACTGCTGCTGATTATTATTTATGTTTTCGTTTTTTTTACAGATTATTTAAATGAGTGTATCTCAAAAAGTAAATTATGGAAGCACTTCAAATAAATTTGTTGTTGTTTGAAAGGATTGTGTGCAATTTTTTTCATTGACAATTTTGAGGGATAAAGGTGTGACCTTTCTGTATAATCAAAAACGTGTAAAAACATTAAATTATTTTTTGTTTCTGTATGGATAATTGCACTTTTTAGTCAAGTATTTTGTTGCTATGAACACTTTGAATATATATTATTAAAATTTAGAATGTAAGGGTTGTATTGATGTATAGCAAGTTGAAATACTCCAAAAAATGGCATTTCAGCCTGTAAAAATGTAAATATAAGGTCTGGCAACTTGTTCTATGGCAGGTCTTAAATGGTTAACAGGTCATAAGCCTAGACACCCCCCCTTAAATTTGTATGTCCAAACCCACCTCAGCATCAGTAATTTATAAACGTTGGTCACAGTTATGCTAACCACTGAACAATGGTGAGGGGACCCACTGATAATGCTAGCCTGACCTGCTAACGGGTTTTTGATAAGAAACCATCAAGAAGAATGTTGGAGTACCACTCACATTCCAGTATGTACTAGGAACATCCATGCTATGAATGAGTGAATGAACGAACGAACGAACGAACGAACGAACACCATGGCTTGTGGTCCTTGCCCTTGTCATTTTGTCCCATGCTTGTCTTAACCCTAGTAGGTGCATTTTCAGGGTAAATTTACAGGAACTTCCTGACAGGGCCGGTGTCGGTACAAGATCTGCTCGGGTGCAAGATCGGCTCGGGTGCAAGATCGGCTCGGGGTCCGTTGACTGCCGTTGACGTCAAAGTAGTTGATTGGCTGAACATGAACCTTACGGAATTATGTAATCATGTTACGTTGGTCCAGGCAAATCTTTCTGTTGGAAACATGGACAACTTTTACAAAGAAATCCATCATTACCTCTTTGAAAATACACTTTTAGCATAGAGCTGCATGTATATTAGGGCTGAACGATTAACTGCATGTGCAATTAAATTGCGATGTGACAAAAGGAGAATTTCTAATCGCAAAGGCTGCAATTTGGCAGCGAGTGGTTAGCGCAATGCTAATATACGTGGAAAAACCCATAGAAATGCTAATGCTAATATCACCGATTACATTCTTACAAATTATGAATTAGAAACGTGCCAAATGATTACATTTGGAGTCTAATAGAAAGTAAAACTACCATCAATCAAATAAGTACAGACAGGTATTTTAGTAAAGCCAGAAAACTTTCAACTCCAGAGTTTTGGCTAGCAGCTATGAGCGTAACTGAACTACGCATGGACAAGACGTCAAAAATTAAACACAAAATACTTCAATAAACGGGACACACTTCTTTCCTGCAAATACAATTTCACAGGTGTTGCTAATACCTATGATCCTTCAAGGGATGTGCTCAAAGAGGAGTTCAACATTATGAATATAATATAGTGTTTTATTTTACAAATACCATTATAAACACAAACTTACGTCGTAAGAAACATTATTTTAATAACGAAACTGCTAAATGCTTTCCAACGGTGTAAAGATGTGTAGTGTATTTTGTCCGAGTGGGTTTGCCGTACTTTGACGTCATCGGCAGTCGAAGGACCCCGAGCCGATCTTGCACCCGAGCAGATCCTGTACCGACACCGGCTGAACGGCCCTTTTCAGGACCTGATGGGGGTAAGTACTTGAAACAGCCCGGGGGCGTAGCTGGGTGGAACTTTTGGTTAACTCACACGGATTGGAAACAGATGCCGTGCAAAATAACCAGCGTTAGTAAAGCTCCTAACACCGGGCCAAATTTCTCCATAACAACGTAGTACATGGGTCTTTGTTATTTCACAGTGCGCCGGAAAAAAACGGAGCTTTTTATGGTCACTAAAGTAGCTTTCTGGAGTTTTCTACTTTCAGAAATTATGAATGGTTTTTCAGAAATTCGTAAAAGTGATTATCTTATCATGTACTGTGATATAATATAAGCAATATGGCTTTTTAGAAATTTTTGCTCACCACGCCCCCTGTCTCGCAGAGCTCCGTGCAATAGGAAACTGAGCGCCTTCCAGAACTAGCCAACAGCGTTAGACTACCACTTACATGCTTCAAATTTAAGGAATACCTCGGCTGATGCAGAGTTGGTGAACCTTTCACGGACAAGAAAGTCTTTAAAATATAAATATATGAAAACACAGCATGACATGAGAATAATACTCGTACAACAAAACAACATGTTTTAGCTCTGTTTGTCGGCTACAGAAGTACAGAAACGTGAAGTCGCCATCCTAAAAAAAGAGCGACAGACTTTTTGTGTGAAATGCTTGCCAGCCACTAGATGGTGCCATCGGATGAGAGAAATACTCTGGAAAGAGACTTTAAACGCCACATTTTACATTACGCAGCTGCCGTTTCATTAAGTTATGACGTAGTTTGACAGAATTAAACTTTTAATGTTACTGTGGATGCTTTTTGCCACTGATCAGTGACATCACTCCCCGCTGAAGCAGTCGTGATATGCGTACGCCTGTGCAAAGGCCTGAAAGGGCTGAATTTCAATGGAGCCAAAACAGCTGAGAGGACCAATGCATCTAGTCTCCAGGTCAATTTTCCCAGAATTTTCCCCGAAATTCTGACAATGGAAACACGTCTATTGAGAATGTTCGGGATGTGCTCAAGAAGGCTTTGTTCTGGTGAAAAATAATGCAACACTGGGTGGAAATGAATCTTGTGACATTGCAGAAGCTTATCGAAACAATGCCACATAGAGTATGTGCTTTATTCAAAGGTGATCCAACAAATTATTAAATTGTGTCATCATACAAATTGTGTGCATTATACTAATATCATTTTCACAAATTTATTGTGTTGCCAACAGACTTTCTGTCATTTAGACTCCATTTAGGTTGTTAGGTGTTTGTCAATGTGCCTATTTCCGTTCAAGTGCCTTTTATGTCTTTTATGACGATTTTCAGCACCTTGGGCTTTTGAGAAGTGTGTGGAAGGTGCTGTAGAAATAAAAGTGAATTGAATTGGACAATTCATCAAAGTCCTTTAGACCAATAAAGTTGATGAAACATCAATTTTAAAGAAGTTAAGTATGCTACAAAATTTTACTTTCTGTCTTCAGAGCAGTTTTTTTTGTGTCATGTCACACACGTGTATTTTTGCAAACCAGGCCTGTGCTGTGCTCTGGATTAGACTGAATGTTGTGGCAGTGCAATAATCTGTTGTGGTAACCTATTGCCAGTGAGCTGGCAGATTATTAGCCAGATCATTGGATCAGATTGAGGTTGGATTTATGATACCAGGTGTTCGTGAGCACTAGGTGAGTGCATTGCTCACTGGATTAAACCAATGAGCTGTAAGTAACAGCAGAGCATGTGCAGGTCAAAAGTGGTTTCAGTGGATTTTTATATAAATGTCCCAGTTTGTCATGAGCTTCAGAAGGACACCATGATGGACTAAAGCATCCTGATTTCTGCACAGGTTTATTAGATTATAATGTTGAATGCTCAGACTTAGCTTCTAAATTCACTGGACACTTTATGTTTATGTTTATGTTTATGTATTTAGCAGACGCTTTTGTCCAAAACGACTTACAAGTGATAATCGGCATGTTGCCCTTGAGGCTAACAACAACAACAACAACAACAACAACTTGACATCAATCATGGAGAGGAGAGAACAAGGAGTGGACAGTAGAGAAGGGGGACAGGTGCAGGGAGGGTGCTAGTTTAGAAGATGCTCTCTGAAGAGCAGGGTCTTCAGGAGTTTCTTGAAAATTGAAAAGGAAGCCGCTGTTCTGGTAGTGTTTGGAAGGTCATTCCACATTTGTGGAACAATGCATGAGAAGAGTCTGGATTGTCCTGAGCGTGGTGTAGGCACTGCTAGCCGACGATCCTGTGATGACCGGAGCGGCCGGGCCGAGACGTAAGCCTTTGCAAGAGAATTCAGGTAGATGGGAGCCGTACCATCTCGGACTTTGTATGCTAGTGTTAGCAATTTGAATTTGATGCGTGCTGCTAGCGGTAGCCAGTGGAGCTTAATGAACAGAGGGGTGACGTGTTCTCTTTTTGTCTGATTGAAGACCAGACGCGCTGCTGCGTTCTGGACCATTTGAAGAGGTCTCACAGTACAGCCTGGAAGACCAGTTAGAAGGGTATTGCAGTAATCGAGGCGGGAGATGACAGTAGATTGCACCAGGAGCTGGGTGGCATGTTGTGTTAGGTATGGTCTCTTTCGTATGTTATACAGCGCAAAGCGGCATGAATGAGCAACAGAGGTAACATGATCTTTAAAGGTCAGGTGTTCATCAATCACAACACACAGATTTCGAACTGCCTTTGAAGGAGCCAGAGATAGTAAATCATTTTGGATTGAGATATTGTGCTGTATGGATGGTTTTGCTGGGATGACAAGTAGTTCAGTTTTAGAGAGGTTGAGTTGGAGATGGTGGGATTTCATCCATTTTGTACTGTATTAGGTGCACCAGTCCAACTGGTCGATAACACTAAAACAACTAACCAGCCAGTCACATGGTGGCAACTAAGTGCATTAAGGCATGTTGACATGGTCAAGACGATCTGCTGCAGTTCAAACTGGGCTTCAGAATGGGGAAGAAAATTAATTTAAGTGACTTTGAACATGGCATGGTTGTTTGCGCCAGACGGGCTGGTCTGAGTATTTCAGAAACTGCTGATCTTCTGGGATTGTGACGCACAACCATCTCAAGGGTCTACAGAGAATGGTCCAAAAATGGGAAAACATCCAGTGAGCGGCAGTTCGGTGGGCAAAAATGACTTGTTGATGCCAGAGGTCAGAGGAGAATGGCCAGACTGGTTCGAGCTGAAAGGCAACAGTAACTCAAATACAACCAAAGAATGCAGAAGAGCATCTCGGCACAACATGTCGAACCTTGAGGCAGATGGGCTACAGCAGCAGAAGACCCCACCAAGTGCTGCTCCTGTCAGCTAATAGGAAACTGAGGCTACAAGTCACATAGGCTCACCAAAATTGGACAAAAGAAGATTGGAGAAATGTTACCTGGTCTGATGAGTCTTGATTTCTGCTGCGACATTCAGATAGTAGGGTCAGAATTTGAAAACATGAAAGCATAGGTCCATCCTGCCTTGTATCAAAGGTTCACACTGGTGGTGGTGGTGTAATGGTGTGGGGAACATTTTCTTGGGCCCCTTAGTACTAATTGATCATCGTTGCTACTCCACAGCCTACCCGAGTATTGTTGCTGGTCATGTCCATCCCTTTATGACCACAGTGTACCCGTATTCTGATGGCCACTTTCAGCAGGATAATGCACCATGTCATTAAGCTGGACTCATCTCAGACTGGTTTCTTTGACATGACAATTAGTTCACTGTACTCAAATGGTCTCGACAGTCACCGCATCTTAATCCAGTAGAGCACTGGTGCCAAACTCAGGCCTTCGGTCTATTTATATATGACCCACAGGATCAAATACCAAATACTGGCCCGCAAGCCCATTTGGCCACAAAGACTACAAATCCCATAGAGCTTTGCAGCGTTAGTGCGTCAATTGAAGCACCCCCTACTACCCTACAGTGACCAAAGCCTACTGGTTGTGCAGCACCAGGCTAAAGACCAAAGGTGACAGATCATTTGCTGCTGTGGCCCCCAAACTCTGGAACTCTCTCCCCCTGAGCCTGAGATCAGTGGACTCAGTGGACTCCTTTAAAAAGCAGCTGAAAACTCACCTGTTCAAGCTGGTTCTTGTGTGACCTTCATCACCCTCTCCTTATTCTGCTCTTATTCTGCCTTTCCCAGGACCGACTTGATTTTCCTATTTCCTATTCATTTTCTCTCTCCCTTTCCTTATGTTTTTTGTTCTTTTCTCCTTTTAATATTTTACTCATTTTAAAAATCTTTTTATACTTTACTATGAATTTATTTTTATAATTCTTTTTTTTTTTTTTGTGAAGCACCTCTTGATTTTTATCTCGAGAGGCATACAGATTGTCTTCTTCTGAGAAGGTCATTGGCTGCAAACTCCTCTCCATACAGGACCTGTACACCTGCGGGACATTGAGGGGTGCAGGTCTGATCACAGCTGATCCGTGTCACCCTGGAAACAGTCTTTTTGACTCTCTCCTATCTGGCAGGAGGGTCAGATCCATTCAGACCAGAATGTCTCGCTACAAGAACATGAACGACAATCCTAGGGCTGCCTACTCCTGTCGCTTGGTTAGAGTCACATGACCCGGTGTTGTGTTTGTACCTGAACTGATCCGCTTCGACTAGTACCTAAACAGTAGCCGTTTCTCTAAGTATTGCCACTTTATATGATAATTTTATCATGATTATTTTCTTACTTCCTATATATTTGCTCATCTCTTATTTTTATCTTTCTTTTTTTGCACCAAGTAATGCAGCTATTTCCTAATGTTGTGATTCTCCCACGTATGGTAATAAAACCCTTCTGATTCTGATTCAGAAGTCCTTGTTCATGCTTTTGTCACCACAGTGATTGAATATTGCAGTGCACTCTTCTCTTGACTTCCCATGGAAAGTTTTTAACTTCTCCAACTAGTGCTAAATGCAGCTGTTTACATTTCCGTGATTGAAATGGCAAACTTTAGGTATGGTTTTGCTATCCATGCTCCGTTCCTATAGCACTTTACCTCAGGACATCAGACAGGAATACTCGGTTGATGAGTTTAAAGCTAAACTGAAAACCAATTTTTTAACTCAGTCTTTTAAATAGACAATGTGTAGTTTTTCCATTAATCTCTGGAAGTATCCATCAAAATCTTGGTGAAAAAGAATTGTTTGATGCCCAGTTGTTAGAAAATGTTTGCAGCTTAGTAACATAAAACCACGGGTCTAAAATACATGGGAGCGGATCCAGTCTCTGGGCAGTGCCATATTAGACGCCATGTTTACATTTGGGGAACCCGTGAGGACAAAACGCTTATACTGATTTGTAACAAACGGTTACAGAACGTTCACCATTCATCAACGCTGTTTTACACGTTTACCTCTTCACTCGTTGCCACTGATGAAAGGGAGTCTGGTGTGCTTCTCATTTAGCTGGAGGTTGCTCTCCCAGGGATTTTTGACCCTAATGGCCATCTGTTGGTAAGGTCTTACTCAAACACAAAAATACTGAGATACTGCCCCCTTTCGCCAGGGGAAATACACACTGTCACTTTAAAGGTTAAATTGTTATGGACAGATGACAGTTTTATGTCTTATCTACCTTTGTTTAACTGTTCTCTAATGTGCTTTTTAAATTGATAATCTTTCCATGATGTTTATGTTTTTATTGCTTCTTGTTGTTTTTAGACTTTGTCTTCTGTGACTGCAGCGCTTTGTATACAGCTGCTATAATAATACCCATACTAATAATAAAGATGTGCATGTAGAGATGTTACAGAAGGGTGTCATGTGCAAACACAGATCATTTATTGTTGTATTCACTCTGTATGTAGTTTTTCAGATTTTCTACCCAGCCTTCAGGAAAATGTCCAGAGGACTAAAGTGTGCAATTGTAGCGGCCTTTCTTCCAGAGTAATTACTGCTAGTGTGAATGCTGACAGGAGCTGCTGCTCATTTTCCTTTTTCATATTTTATTCTTTTGTACTATTTTCTTCAGTCAATATTAAACTGATGAAAAATATGAGCACTACAACAAAAATGGACTGATGAAAAGAACATTCATGACAGAAACCAGGTTTGGGAAAAAATGGTTGTGGAAGTTGTCCATCTTCATTTGGTCAGGTTCTGTTTACAGAGAGCAGTCAGCCCGGTTCCTTTCCTCGCCAAAATGCTTCAAGCCTCTTTTAAAAGCCTCTGCAGGCTTTTTAAAGCACCTCACACGTGATTTTCAGTTAAGTCTGCTCTCTTTCAAACTTGCTGTTTGAGACACCAGCTGAATCCAGTCCTACCATCTTTAACATTGGGCGACGGTGGGCACAGGAGTTAAGTGCTCGCCCCATCATCGGAAGGTTGCAGATTCGAGCCCTGCTCAGTCTGTCGCTGTCGTTGTGTCCTTGGGCAAGACATTTAACCCACGTTGCCTGCTGGTGGTGGTCGGAGGGACCGGTGGGGCCAGTGCTCGGCAGCCTCGCCTCAGTCAGTGCGCCCCAGGGCAGCAGTGGCTACATCGTAGCTCATCACCATCAGTGTGTGAATGTGTGTGTGAATGGGTGAATGACTGATTGTGTTGTAAAGCGCCTTGAGGGGTTCCAGAACTCTAGAAGGCGCTATATCGAATACAGGCCTTTTAACATCATTCCATATAAAATCTATGCAACTCTGCTAGAAATGTGTATCAAAGGTGGTGTAACAGGTTTGGAGCCAGCAGGTGGTTGTGTTGTCTATACCTCACACCAGGAGGGCAGCTAAGACACTTGGAGGAAAGGCATAAATAAAACCACAGTCTTTGTCCATGCTAAAGGGAAAAATAACAAAAATAATATTTTATTTTTGCCATAATTCTTCAATTGGGCGAAAACACACTTTAGAAAACAGAAGAAACATTTATTGTTTTTGCTGGTCGGTCTTGGTGTGCAACTTGAAAATGCACATTTTATTCCTTTACGCCACATGAAAGCAGTCCAGCTGCCTCCAAAACAACATCTTCTGACTGTCATGTTAACATGTTTAGACATAATTAGTACAAAAAGTCTGCTTCCAGTCGTCGGGAGTCTTGGGGAGTGGACATAATTATTTAAATTAAGAGTGACTTTTTCTGTTTTTAATCAAAATAATCTAATAATAAAATAATAAATGGAAGAGAACATGGTACCCAGCCACCCTGCGGGCCCATCTGTGCTGCTGTGATGACCATACTAATTTCTTTGGAGCAGCAGTAACTTAACAGGTTGAGCGGGTTATCCAGTAATCGGAAGGTTGCAGGTTCAATTTCGGCTTCGGACAGAGAAATCTGCTGTTGTGTCCTTGAGCAAGACACTTAACCCCCCTTGCCTGCTGGGGGTGGTCAGAGGGACCGGTGGCGCCTGTGCTCGGCAGCCTCGCCTCTGTCAGTGTGCCTCAGGGCAGCTGTGGCTACATCGTAGCTCATCACCATCAGTGTGTGAATGTGTGTGTGAATGGATGAATGATGCACTGTAGTGTAAAGCATTTTGGAGTCCTCTGACTCTGAAAGGCGCTATACAAGTGCGGATCGTTATTCATTCTTGTACTGCCGCCTTGTGTGTGTGTGTGTGTGTGTGTGTGTGTGTTTTATTCTCCATATCCACTCATGGCTCTGCTTCAACCATCCTTTGCACTGTTTGAATAGTTTACCCATGCAGGTGAAGAGCCAGCTGCCACAGCCACTCCACTAGCTGAGCTCCAGCACAATAACCTTGTTCATTTGTTCTCTTTCATCCTTCACTCTTACATCTATCATCTGTGTTTTATTTTTCTCATTCAGTCCCAGGGCTACAGTCTTCATTTACTCTGGATTGGTTGTTTCTCCAACTTTCCTTTCAGGCTCATTCTCTTAATTTGCCTTGTCTCGCTTGTCTTCCTTTTCCAGCTTTTGAAGTAATTGAATTGGAAATCAATCAGTGTTTGTGTAGCAAAAGCAACGAGCCACCAACTGTCAACCTTTCCTCTTTTTTTGACAGTCTTTGCTTCTTTTTCAAGGGTAATTACTGCTAGGTTTCTGCACATTTGTGTGCTGTATAATGTTCTTATCTTGGTTTTTCTGCCCACTGTAGAAACATTCTTCAAAAGGTTTCTGTAAATTTTACATTATGGAAATCAAAGGTCTTGTTCAATGAGAAACTGCGTAATATTTGAAATTACGATTGGTCTCTGCATGCTGAGCGTGACCCCCCCCCCCCCCCCCCCCCCCGTATTAGGCACAGACAGGAAATAGATGAGAAAATGGTTGGGTCAAAAAGAGACAGTCTCTTCTATGTCACTGGGAAATTTAGTGTTCATGGCCCCGCCCTCCCTTGCAGCCAAGGCCACACAGGGGCG
The DNA here is from genome assembly GCF_043380555.1 of Nothobranchius furzeri. Classification (NCBI taxonomy): domain Eukaryota; kingdom Metazoa; phylum Chordata; class Actinopteri; order Cyprinodontiformes; family Nothobranchiidae; genus Nothobranchius; species Nothobranchius furzeri. The sequence goes on from NC_091754.1 coordinate 36,330,917, forward strand.
TGTCCAGGTAGTGGCCTGGGGTAGCACATGCCACCCTTGGAATCTGATTGGCCACCCCAGGTGCCACCACACTAATTTACCTTTAAATAGGCTTTTCATTGTCCACAAAGGCTTGGGGGTAAAGCAAAAAAAGCATAACCATTGGTGCCACTCATGCACAAAGTTGTGCCTCACCTGGGCCACCCCATTTTAAAAGATCTGGACACGCCACTGGAACTCAGATTAGTAGATAATAAGATCTTGAGATGTTTCATGGCATTCTGGAAATGTCTTTGGGCAATTTTTCACCAGCAGTCCCAGCTTCTGATAAAATATTATTCTATGATGTCAAAGTTTTCTTATAAGTGCAATCATTTTAAGATTCTCAGGTATCTTTCTTCTTACTTAGCAAATGTATGGCCTACATTTCTAACAGTATGAATTCAGAGCTTTTTTCTCCTCATGTCCTTTGCCAGTTCTTTGTTAGGTCCGTATTCTACAAGATGAACAAAACATTCTATTAGAACGTTTCTGGTTCTGCACTTGCACGGTCAACTTGGATCAATACTTTTATCTTGTGGTTTAGATTATGAATCAGGGATTTGTCATGACTGACCTGCTGCTGCTTTGTTTGTCTTTGTGTTCCCAGGATCCTTCAGCGCAGAAAGTTGGTGGAGGCAGGAAGAAGACCGTGTCCTTCAGCAGCATGCCATCTGAGAAGAAGGTACTCTCTCTCTTTCTCTCTCGTATATAAATCCAACACTGAACCCGTTTCACAAAACTTAGCAAGCAGTTTGCTAACTGTAGAATGCAGATGGGTGGTCTCGTAGGGTGTCTTGCATTGAAATCCTCTGCAATGACCCGGTTACTGTGTTCACTAGAAATCAACACAATTTCAATTCACTCTTTACGTGTTAACCCCTTCATCATGTCAATGGCTGGGAACAAAGAGAAACTTGTTAATAACTCGTGAAAGAATAAAGTAATGTTAAAAGCAAGCACACCATTGGTTTTTATTGTGAAATTCCCAATGAGTTTGATGTGTCACATGACCCTCTTGCTCTTGAAAAAACAAAAGTTGGATCCAAGATGGCTGACTTCAAAATGGCCACCATGGTCACCACCCATCTTGAAAAATTTGCCCCCTCACGTAAATGTATATGTGTGTGTGTGTATATATATATATATATATGTATCTATGTATATATATATATATATATATATATATATATATATATATATATATATATATATACAGAAACAGCCTTTGTTGTTAACATTGTGGATACTTTGTTATTTCAGGTGAGCAGTGCAGCTGACTGCCTGGCATTTATGCAAGGCGGGTGTGAACTAAAGAAGATCCGACCCAACTCCAGAGTTTACTGTCGTTTTTACACCTTGGACACAGACCTGAGCTGCCTTCATTGGGAGCCATCTAAGAAAGACGCAGACCGGGCACGGCTGGACGTTTTCAGTATTCGGGAGGTCCGCACAGGAAAGAGCACAGAGACTTTCCTCCATAATGGTCCTCTGTCTGATCACTTGGCGGAGGAAGCAGCTTTCTCCATAATACATGGGGATGACTACCAGGTAACAGCTCCATTATTTACAAGAGGTGTATCGTACAGAAAATCTCACCATTCTGCTCTAGAAACTGATCCTTTTGTATCACTTCCTACAGTCTCTAGACTTGGTAGCACTATCAGCAGATGTGGCCAACATCTGGGTGACAGGCCTGCGTTACCTTCTTGCCCACCCTTCAATCATTGGAGGGGCTGGGGGAGGAGTTGGGGGAGTGGGAGGAGGACCAGGTGATGGAGGAGGTGTGACAGTAGAAGGCAGCCTTGGAAACAAGATGAGGATGGAGTGGCTGGCAGCAGAGTTCTCACAGGTGGATGAAGATGGGTATGGGATTGTATCGGAGGATGTGGCTGTCACCACCGTCTGTAAACTGTGTCCAGGCATCAAGGAGGCTAAGGTAAAGTTCTTGTCTTTTATTGGTTCCCCTCATTCAGGTTGGTTCCCCTCATTCAGGTTAACGTTTATAACGTTTATGTCTTCAACATAACTTATCCATAAAAATGTGGGGTTGCTGTTTAAAAATGCATAATTCCACAAACTTTTATCTCAGCGTGACTTTTACAATGACTAGTTGTGTTGTTGCTGTGACTAGGTGCCCAAGTCAAAACATTGTAGAAGTTATGTCTTCAACCATCCATCCATCCATTTTCTGAACTCGCATTGTCCACACAGGGTCGCGGGGGGGCTGGTGCGTATCTCCAGCGGTCAATGGATGACGGTGGCACAGGAGTTAAGTGCTCGCCCCGTGATCAGAAGGTTGCAGGTTCGAGCCTCGCTCAGTCTGTCGCTGTCGTTGTGTCCTTGGGCAAGACACTTAACCCACGTTGCCTGCTGGTGGTGGTCGGAGGGACCGGTGGCGCCAGTGCTCGGCAGCCTCGCCTCTGTCAGTGCGCCCCAGGGCAGCTGTGGCTACACTGTAGCTCATCCCCACCAGTGTGTGGATGTGTGTGTGAATGGGTGAATGACTGATTGTGTTGTAAAGCGCCTTAAGGGTTTTCAAGAACTCTAGAAGGCGCTATATCAAATACAGGCCATTTACCATTTACCATTTCAATGGGCAATCAAGCGGGGTACACCCTGGACAGAGAGCCAGTCCATCGCAGGGCAACACAGAGACACACAGAGACACACAGGACAAACAATCACACACACACACACACACACACACACACACACACACACAGTTAAGACAGACCATTCAACCTAACAGTCATGTTTTTGGACTGTGGGAAGAAGCCGGAGAACCCGGAGAGAACCCACGCATGCACAGGGAGAACATGCAAACTCCATGCAGAAAGATCCCAGGCCGGGAAGCGAACCCAGGACCTTCTTGCTGCAAGGCAACAGCTCTAACCACTGCGCCATTGCTCAGCTGTCTTCAACATAACAAACAAATTGTACATAAATATGCCCCCTTAAACCTAGGGTACATAGTTGAACAGTTTTAACCCTCCTACTGTCTTTGTGGGTGACCCCGCGAAGAAAGTTGGCCATTGAGCAGGGTTGATGGTTTATCCCTTGAGGTCCACGTGGCAGGGGTGAGGTGGTGCTCACTCCTGGAGGGTTAAAGTAACTTTAAAAATGCTTAAATTTGACTATATGATCCTGCCCAATGATATAAAGTAGGTCAAGTTTTGTAATTCATATTTCTCCCAAGTCCCTCCCCTGACCTCCACAGCAAAACAAATCATTCAAGTGAGCCTAGAGTGTTGACCAATAGATTTGTGTCGGTAAGAACGCACCCCAGTTCCCAGCATGCATTATGAGATGCACACCAACCTAGCATGAATGCTAACTTGACCTGTACTGAGTTAATGAAGTTAATGAAGTTAACTTGAAGAGGTGGGAGGGAAATGAAAACCCATTTATCTTTTGTGTATTGGAGCTAAGTGATAGTGAAGTATTCAACCTTGTGCTACACACTATAAAAAGCAATCTACAGAAACTACTCAGAAAAATTGAGGTAACAATTTGATCAGTGAATTTATACCCCATAAATGTGTGTAAATAGTACCTAATGTTCAAAATTAAGAAAAAACCTAAAGGAATTGGATGGAATCTAACTGGCATGTTTAGGTAAATTTTCTAAGCTAGAAAATAATGAACTCATTGGACACACATGCTGAAGCTGGGATCGACCCTACAACCCTTCGGTCACTGGACTAGACCTGCTCTACCTTCTGAGCTATCCCAATGCAATACTGTTATAAGTAAGAATTTATTCAGCCAAAAGCAATACAAAAGTAGGACATTTCTTTTTAGCAAAGGCTGAACTAAAACTGCATTCACTGTTGCTCAACATTTTTTTAAACATAATGAAAAATTTCCCTAAAAAATTTGTGTCCGTGACTATAACTACACGAATGGGAAAGCCAATACAGCGCATAACTGTACACAGATACGCTGGCCAACATGTGCAGTTGTTCTATTTGGTAATTAAATAAAATAGGTAGGATTAATCATTATAATTTATTTAATTCTTTAACAAAAATATTTAGTCCCATTTTAGACGATTTATTGGGTATTTAGAAAAAAATCTTTTTTTTTCAGCGCGAATAGACTATTGTTGTAGCCCATTGTAGCTAAAGCAGGGAGGGCTACACTCATGACTGCGGGTTTTGTGTGTTTCCCTGCTTTAACACTGCAGCTTTGATTAAAATGAGTGATTAGCAAATGATAAATGATAATTGCCTCGCACTTGTATAGTGCCTTTCAGAGTAAGGACTCCAATGCACTTTACACTACAGTGCATCATTCATCCATTCACACACACATTCACACACTGATGGTGATGAGCCATGATGTAACCACAGCTGCCTTGGGGCACACTGACAGAGGTGTGGCTGCCGAGCACAGGCGCCACCGGTCCTTCCCACCACCACCAGCAGGCAAGGTGGGTTAAGTGTCTTGCCCAAGGACATAACAGCAGAATTCTCTGTCCTACAGAATCTGATGAAGGCTGAGGAGATAGTTCAGCTGCTATAACCACATGTGGAAACACAGAAAAATGAAAACATTACCTCTTTGTTAGCATTACAAGGCTATTTGTGTGCATGTGCGCAGCATCATGCTTGGTTTCCAGCTACAACCAGAAAGGTAGGGGGAGGAGAAGTGGGCTCTCCTCCTCCTCTACTTGATGACATCATGCTACGAACACTAGCTTTAGTGTGATTTAAGATAAACCCCAAGCTGGCAGACACCATACATATAGAAACTGGTCTTGGCCAAACCTAGAAAAACAGGTCATCTCAGTGACGGCTTCTTTTCAGACAACTAAGAAACAAATTCACCTTTCATCAACAAAGTTAAGGTTGAATATTGTATATCTGTCACCACTGATACTCTAATTCACAGAAACCATTCAATCTCACAGCGAGCAAAAGCTGCCATGCTTGACCCATCTACGTTTACAAGATTCTGCCTCTGTTTATGATAAGATGAGAAACTATGAGCTGCTTCATCAAACACTTCTGACTCTGTTTGGTTCTCTAGGACAGGTTTCAGAAAATGGTGCACAGACCTTTCACTGTTTACTGGTTTGTGTAGGAAATTACCAAAGCCCTTAAAGCATTCAGTCATAGAACATTTTCTGGACCGGGTTTACTAGATCCTTACCTTTTGAAACTGGCAGCTGATTTTGTGGTGGAGCTTCTCACAAACAAATTTTACATCACATTAGAGAAAACTGAAATTCCCTCGGTATGAAAATCAGCTCTTGTTGTTCCTTTATTAAAAGAAGGTGATCCCAGTGGTTTTAACTAACTACAGACCAATATCTAATCTCTGTGCTGGCCCAAGTTCTTGATGCTTTTGTGTGGGAGCAATATCAATAGCAAGGACACAGGAACTGACAATTACCGTGAACTTCTAAACCAAACAAATGAACGGCACTGCAGTCCCATTCCTCCAAATGGAACTGCTACTCACAATGCAAAATTAACACCAAATATATCACCAGCAGAACATTAACCGACACATCCCTGGTAATGGGAACCCAAGGTGAACATCCCAAAAGACCTGAAAACACACCAAAATAGAACAAAATAACTGGTAAAGATTGCTGCACCCAAAAGGAGCAGGAAATACTTCACAGGACAATTTGGTTGCGGTAAAAGTGTGACATAACATTTTTATACTGTAAACTCAGATTATACACAGCCTTTATAGTCTGTATGATGTAGAGATTGTTCAGTTAGATTTGTATGTAGTTTTTTAATATATTGTGATTCCTATCTTCTTCTTCCTGTGAGACTGGTTGGAAGGCACCCTAACGCCCCCCTATAGATGAGCCCCCAGCGATAACCAATAGTGTTAGACTACCGCTCGGCAACCTGGTGAGCTCACAGATTAGACATGGTAACCACGTCCCTCCTTTGTGTTTTTGGAAAGGAGAAAAACCAACAACGGCCCAGCCAGCTGAGAAGGAAACCTTCTTCCATGTAACCGTCCTTCCAAGATGATGGAGACATTAGACTGTTTTGTGATTACTGTAGAATTCTTACACATTGCACCTTTAAATATCTGGTGTCTGTGTAGCAATCAGCTGTCAGAAATATATGATTTAAGTCTTTCATTTAGTCCGTTTTCCCTGATCCTGATCAGGGTCACAGGGCACCAGTGTTTGTCTTCAGCTGTCACTGAGTGAGGGACAAGGTCACACCTGGACAGGTCACCATTCCATCACAGGAATATACAGCACAGATAAACCAGCACGCACATCTGTTGAAAATGAATTGGGAATATTGCTAACGATACAGGATTTAGAACACATGGTTGAAAAATGATAATATAAATCCGTTACTCTTCCTTTCTCATGCTAATGGCTAGTGATGCTGGGCCATAAAACCCCAGTACAGTGTTTGGTGAAACACATTATATCCTTAATCACAGGATTCAGCTTCTTCTTTATTCACTATAGTGTGCAGGTTAAGAGGAATTTCTATGGGATTAGATTCGTGCCAATAATTTCAAGAAAAACCCTTAGAAGATCAAACAAAAATTAAGAATGTGAGAGAAAAAAATATATAATGCAAAAAACAAAAAGTTTCAAAAGTTAAACTTACTACGTATCTGAATCAGCTTATTCAAATGAGTAATAAAAGTCTTTGTATTTTTTATGTTTGACTCTATGTATTTTTGAATATTGAGACAATATCGCTGGAAAAATATACCGCAATATATTGCCATATTTAGATTTTCTTACATCTCTAGTCTGCAGTGCACTTTGGGTACACTATGGTGTGTCTTAGCTCACCAGCTGCAGTTGATGCATGTGGCCGTGTTGCACGTCCATTGTAATGCAATGCAGTAGTTTTCAATCTATAAAGAAAGAAAAACAAAGAAACAAAAGAAATAGCTTTTAGACAAAAATATACAGTTCATGTAAAGATTTAAATAATTAAAAGCATTTATCTGTCCTGGATGACATTCCTTTGATGGAGAATACAGAATACATGTGACAGAAAGCACATTGAATCTGATTTGGAATAATCTGATTTGTCCTGTTCCGACAAACAAATGTTAGATCTGTATACTGGTAAGAAATTTATTTCCAAACATACTCACCTAGATAATTATTCAGTCAGAGTTACATTATACAAACCATCCGTTTGACTGAAAAAGGAGCAGGCAGAAGTATGAACTTGTTTAGCCCGTCTAAGTAACATGGAATAAAAAATACATGTATCTGTATGTAAATGCAGTTTAAATGTCTTCCCACAATAGTTCATGTAGATTCTGTCTGAGTTAAACTATAAAAATCCTGCAGTTCCACTAAAAGAGTATTTACCTGTGAACAGCGCCCCTTGACCACCTGTTAGCTCTGCTCCCTGCTCTTCCTCTGTAGCAAGTTAGCTGTACACAGGTTAGCTCCAGTAGCTGCAAAGTCTAAAGATGAATACGTTGTTTCAGATAGTAAGTTTAACTTTTGAAACAATTTTTATATTTTGCAATATATTTTTTCTCTCACATTCTTCATTTTTGTTTGATCTTCTAAGGATTTTTCTTGAAACTATTGGCACGAATCTAATCCCATTAACTTACCCTAACCCTAGTACACAATAGGTGTGTTTCCTTTAACGAAAATTCAGGGTAAATGCAGCAAGGGGCAAATTCACTGGGACATCCGATAACTCAGTCCCCTTATCAGTCACATCTCCATGGCCCTGTAATCACATTGCGACTGCTGCGTTGTGAGATACGTTATCGATTGGCGCAAAACACGCAGAACACACCAAAAGCAGTGAACAAAACAGTGTTTCTGACTGAGTTACAGCTAATTGGCGCTGGGCCACTCCGAGTACCTACCCTTGATCAGGTACTCAGGAGGTTCCTGAACATGGCCGTTCTGCCGGCCCGGTCAAGTGGAAACACGCACATGTAAGTAGGTTAGTGTAAATCTACCCTGAAGCTCCAGTAATGGAAACGCACCTAATGTTGGTTTTCTGAAATACTCAAACTCACCATGACAGCAAATATACTAAAATTATGTAACCTGGGAAGAAAGAAACAACTCTCATGTTTATTGTGATGTAGTCTGAATTGTATAAAGTATGGAAATAATACATATATTTAAATTATTGATATATCTCTTGAGTTTTCCATTTTTCAAGAATTATGGTTGATGAATTGTATATGGTCTGTATAAAGTTTGTAGTTGACCATATGTAATGTGTGTATGTGTGTAGGGGTTGGGGGTCCTGGTTTGTCTTGTACACGGGCAAGGGGGTCTTCACAGAAAAAGGTTTGGGAACCACTGCTGTAGAGCCCCATGCAATTTTACTTGACCACTGCTCAGCATTAGCCAGTAGCGGTAGATGTTCCCCTTCGTACCGAGTCCTAGACTGAGCAGCTTTTTGATTTTTTTTTACCAAGCTGTGAAGTCAGTCATGGAGCAGCTACAACCGCCTTCACAGCCACAACGAAATAAAGATTCCATGTCTAACTGCGTCTACTGAAAAGCCCTTTTTACAAGACACACCATGCCGGCAAATCGGCGTAATATTACCGCAATGGTGTGTCTTTTATAAATGCGCTGTGTCGGCGTGGCGATGTGCAAATTTTGCTGCATTCGTTCCACCTTGCTTGGTAGTAGTATGGTGGTATATTGTCTGACTGATAAACGGCGATTGTGCCTTGGCGCAACAGAGGGAGGTGCCATGATCATGTGGGGAGTTGCTGCTGAACTCCGGCCGGCAATCATATTGAAAATGAAAGTGAACACGGCCGTAAGTTTTGCTTTTGTAAACAGAATCATGATACAGCAAACTGGAGCAAAGCAGCGCTCCTGGAGCTTTTCTCTGTTAGAGCTGGAGGTCAAATCAACAGAGACTGCACGGGGACTGTGGAGGACAGACATGCTTGAAGGCTTGAAGGACTGGCAAAAATTTTTCCATGGGCCTACTTTTCAACTTTGGAAGGATCTCCGTGTTGTAAAGTACCAAGTGGTCAAATGTTCACCTAGAAATTGACCAGAAAGTCTCCTTTCACTTGCAGACACGAAAACAACATCTGCCTGGCCTCCAAGGCCAGAACTCTGCCACCGCTCTTGTTATCGGACAAGAAGCCATAACATATTTGTTCAAGTCTCATGCAGGGGCCATAGTGCTGCATTCCTCACTCTGAATAAAAGTTAATATCATTGAAGTTCCTACGTGACTTTAAAACTTATAAGACGGAATAATCATATGTGTTGAATGAACAAGATGTTTAAATCAAATGTTTGAATAATCTGTGCTCTAACCAATCACAGTATACACATACACATTATAATAAGTATCATTCACTTCACATGAATGTTTTAAAACATTCTCATTCCCACAAAGAGTTAACCTCTTTGAGTAGCTGAAGGAATTTAATTCAATTCAAGTTTATTTATAAAGCGCCAAATCACGACAAGAGTCGTCTCAAGGCACTTCACATAATAAACATTCCAATCCAGGTCAGGTCATTAAGCCAATCAGTAAAAAGTTTCCTATATAAGGAACCCAGCAGGTTGCATCGAGTGACTGACTAGTGTCAGTGACTTTACAGCAATCCTCATACTAAGCAAGCATTTAGCCACAGTGGAGAGGAAAACTCCCTTTTAACAGGAAGAAACCTCCAGAGGATCCTGGCTCAGTATAAGCAGCCATATGCCACGACTCACTGGGGATCGAGAAGACAGAGCACACACACACACACACACACACACACACACACACACACACACACACACACACACACACACACACACACACACACACACACGTGCGCACATCCACACACACACACACACACACGTGCGCACATCCACACACACACACACACAAACAACATATATACCAAGTAGTGTTTCTATGGTTACATTGTGATTTCTTAGTAAATATTCTATTTGGTGAGAGATAAACTTTATTGTATTTATCCTAGTGAATCTATAATTACACGGGTAAACTAGCAGTAGCACATCCAACGTCAAAGAGAGTAAAAAGTTATTATCAGGAGAGGGAGAATGTTTAAGTGGTTAGCAGCAGTGTGCTAGAAGATGGCTCCCTCCATGAGGCCACCACAGCTCAGCAGAACATCATTGTCGCTTCTTCTGCAAGTCTTTTTTTCCTTCTCCAAAACATGTTTTTGCTTAAATGAAGGTGATGTTGTTGTTCATAGAATAAAAATTCATGTTGAAGTAAAGATTATTTCATCAAGTAAGACCTGTGGTTAGCTGGCTCATGTAAAACATGTCATATCTTGAAAGAATCGGAATCGGGAATTGATAGGAACCTGAATCGAAACGAGCAATTGGAATCGGAATCGTTCAAAATCAAACGATTCCCAACCCTACTCCTGATAACTAAAAGATCTGCCTCCCATCCTATTTTTAGATATTCTGGGAACCACCAGTAGACCTGCAGTCTGAGAGCGAAGTGCTCGGTTAGGAACGTATGGAACAATCAGATCACTGATGTATGATGGTGCTTGATTATTAAGAGCTTTAAAAATCAAATCAAATCAACTTTATTTATAAAGCGCTTTCACATGGCCAAAATGGACAAACAAAGCGCTGTACACCAATAAAAAGCACCACAATAGGACAGACATGTAACCATTTAAAATACAATGAGCAATCCATTAGAAATACAATAAGAAATCCGTTTAAAATACAATAAGAAATCCTGAGTGCAAGTTCGCAATCCATATCCGTCTACTTCCCCCAACTTCAATGTCCAAACGCCAGCGAGAACAGATGTGTTTTTAGTCTGCTTTTAAAGGTTTCCAATGATTTGGCCTGCTTTATATGTGAGAAGAAGGATCTTAAAATCTATTCTGAATTTAACAGGTAGCCAATGTAGGGAAGCTAAGACAGGAGAGATATGATCTCTCTTTTTAATTCTCATCAGAACAGCAAGTAAGGCAGGACATCTGAGAAACGTTTTGATAAAGCCCTCAAACGTGTCAAATTCTCATTTGCCAAATTAATCAACGATGTGGTTTTAATAAAACAGGAATCACTTCCTGATTAATTCAGTTTCCAGCTGACTCCCAATTCAACCAAATCAGGGAAAGAATGTTAAAAACATATGTTGACATCCAGTCAAAAGCCTCTCTGCAATTCTGCGAGTGATACATACACCAAATGGCTCTTCTAAGAGCCAACAGCAGCCTTAGATGCAAACAAGCATTCCAGCTTCCTGTTGTGACCTGGAGATATCTCAAGACTAGACGAGTCGTATCAAAGCTAATTTACGGGTTCCTGGTACCTCAAGGTCCAAGTCCATCCCAACCTCGTGACTCCCAAGATTTGAACAGGGATCTCCACAAAAAGGGTATCATAGGCTCAACAGATTGCTTCAGATGGTTTTTGTAAACAAATCTGTAGTTTAACAAACATACAGCCAGATTCTTTTACAACCCAGGCTTCACAAATTCTCTCAGATACTTAAGAAAGATTTTGCTAAAACAATCTAGTTCCATTATAACATGTCACCCATCACATTAATTCATTACCTTCCATCATTTCATTCATACCTTGTCTTGTGTAATCATTAGTTTAGGGAAATAGAAATAAATTCATTTTTATAAACTAAACTTGACTGTCTGAATTAATACGAAGTGTGTTTATGGTCCCTGAATATGCAAAGAAAACTAGAATCTTCTGATTAAACATTCAAAGATCACTCAGATTAATATTTCATATTTATGTGGGATTAACCCATTTTATTGGTCATTTTAATTAAAATGTAGTCAATCATCAACACTACATAAATGGCGAGCCTATCCAGTCTTTTCAAATCATAACACCTTGTGTTTGTTCATATTTCTAAAGTAAAAACACTCCTTCTGGGTTTCTGTTCTGTGAAGCGAGATGGAGCAGCCGTCTCTTTTTCTCTCCTTATCAGACAGCGTGGTGCTGACTCCTCTCACACAACCAAGTCTGCATCAGCTCTGAGCATCTGTTCACTAAATTCTTTACCTTCACTGGGAGTGAATGTGTTTATTTGTTCATATATTTGTGCATATTGTCACATGTGTTTCTTCTTGTGTAATGGGAATAGAGAAATGTCTAAATCTGACGTTGCCAAAAGCTACAATCCTAACTGGGACTAATCACCCGTGTTTTATTCCACTGAAGCAATAATTCAAGCAAAGCAAACTCATCTCACGATTCGATTTCCTGATCCACCTGGGTCAGACATGGTTCCGATTTGAACCAAGAATGCATTCCCGCATTGATCATTCCTGTAGCAAAGCTAAGCTACCTAGCACCATAGCTTTCCATACGAACAGTGCCAAGACGTTCATTCCGTGCACAGACATTATACCGGCGATAATTATGAGAGCCTAGACTAGGTCTGCGTAGTCAATGTTTTTTTTTTTTACTTGATCATACTTTAAACTAAAATTTTGGGACCGTCCAGAAAAGCTAACGTAGCTAAGCTAAGTTGCTAAGATTATGTTAGGCACGTGTTGATAAGAGCCACTGAATCTGCTTTTGTGCTTTTCTATCCATCAGCTGACGTGGCGATGGATAGAAACTCAACAGTCCCTTCGGGGTTAAGCTTTGGCTAATCAAACTGCTGCGTTTGTGCCACTAACATTAAAATAGCCCTCATCATTTTGGTTACTTGCCATATTGACAAACTTGTGTAGAAGAATCGTCTCTTCTTCTCTTACCAAATAACTACCACCAGCCCAATACAGCCACCATCTGGCGTGTTTTAATCCGGCTGCTTCATTTGTTTTCTTTTCAGTCTCTGATGCCTGAGATGGCTGAGTTTATTTCACACTTTGAGCTCACACTGGGGAAATTTTTTATATTTTATCATATTTTAAAGAGATTGACTGTCACCTTGAACAGTTTCCAACCTTTCCTATTTCTGATAAGATTTTCATGATCAGACTCACCTCTTCCACTCACTCTGGTGAGTGATTTCATTGATTGCCAACTTCCTGAAGTCAAAAGTGACTACTCCCTCCTCTGCAAAGCTTTGAAGGAGGAATTCTCAGGAAGAGCAGTCACAGCAAGTTTAAGACTTGCCATGTCAGTTAAACATCTTGCATTTGAAGATCCAAATTTCTTCTACAGACGCCTTTTCCATGCTTTCTTTGGTTATCGAAAGATCCAGGTATGGAAGAAAATGGCAACTTTAAAGAACTTTTTCTTGAGAATCTAGATCTCTCCATTGGTGTGCAGATGAGCACAGTCGATGTGGGAAAAACAACCATGATACAACTCAGAAAAATGGCAGGTAATGTTTTCAGAAGGAATACTCAGGACACCACTGACCCTTTCGAGTCCTCTACAGGTCCGGCTTCCCATGCCGAGTCCTCTCTTTTGGTTCAAGGTGACCCATCTGAGACTGACCCCAGCTTTCCACCGGAGTTGTCAGCAGCACGTTACTGCAGCAGCACGTCTTGCTCGTGTAAACTGCTGCTTGGCCCTTCCCACGAGACGCGAAGCAGCAGGGGAGCAGCTGTCACCGACCGAGCACGAAGTCACACGAGTGACTTCGTCAGTAAACACAACAACAAGCAGGAGAAAATTACAACATCGCTCCAAAAGGTTTGTGTTTTACGTTCTGTCCGTTTTATAATCTCCAATACGGACCTGAAAAACAAAGGAGTCCGCTAGCTAGGTGATAACTTCTCACGGGGCCGCACAGTTAGTAACATTTTTTAAAAGTAAAGCAACCAGAAGGCAGTACGTTTCTTTATTCTGAAAATCTCGGGGGCTTCTCTCCATTTCCGCGTCCGATTTCCTGTCTTTCCTTCCCCAAAAATGTCGAACTTGACCCGTTTGAGAGGCGTCGCGCGTAGAAAATAGAACCGGCGCGTAAGGGCCGCGACATGCTGCTCCTGAGATGCGGCCGACTCACGCTGCTGACGGCTGCCGACGGCTCCAGTGGAAAAGGTTCTGTTGACCACAGCGGTTCCTATCAGCGGCTATGACGTGCTGCTGCAGTAACGTGCTGCTGACGGCTCCTGTGGAAAGCTGGGGTGAGGCTCAAAATGCTCTGTCACAAGCATCTCCAAAGTCACAGTCCATGAAGCATCATCTGGGATTGAAGTATCCAAAACCTTCTCGGTTCAAACACTCCCCCTCTGCTAAAGATTCAGTGAGTACTAAAAGGAGTCCATGTTCTGCACGTTGGTGCTCATGGATGGAGTCTCAAGAGGGGGGGTCGTCCCACTCAGGTGCCCGCTACCCTCGCTGCGACCATGCTGACCACAGCCCTGCTGCCCCAATGTCAAGAGCTGACTCCGGTAGCAGGCTTCCCGAGACCATCCGTGAAGTGTTAAGACATACCCTTCGTGTCTTGGATGAAGACCCATCAAAGACTAACAGAGTTCTACTCGTCGTGCACATCCTACTGCACCTGTTAAACCTGCACATGACTCAGTCGTACCTACCATACCATACCATACCATACCATACCATACCATACCATACCATACCATACCATACCATTCCATACCAAGTTTTTTTATGAAGCACATTTAAAAACAGCATGACAGCTGACCAACGTGCTGTACAGTAGTAATAAAAGGAAAACCCCAAGATAAAAACAAGATAAAGATCATAAAAGAGATAAAAGGGATAACCTAAAAATTTAAAGGAAACATACTAGAGTAAAAACAAAGTCACAATAAAACATAACGCTAAAAGGTTAGCACATTTCAACAGGGAAGATTCTAAAACAATAAAAGCTTGGTCATTGATCAAAAGCTAAATAATAGATGTAGGCCTTCAGTACAGACTTGAATCGACCCAGTTCTGGGGCCTGTCAAACACTAAGGGGGAGAGCATTCCAAAGTTTAGGAGCAGCGAACGCAAAGGCCCACTCCCCACGAGATTTGTACCTCATTTTTGGGATGCACAAAAGCAAGTGACCTGCTGATCCGACGAGTCCTCCAAAACTTGGACGTCGAAGAGTTTTATTTTTTATTTGTACCTCCTCCTTTAGGGGCACTTTGTTTTTATTTCTTGTACTTTATTGAACTTATTTGTGTTAAAAAAAATACTCAATCAACTAACTGCCTTCAGATGTACACACCTGTGCCCGTCTCCCAGGGATTCTATCTCTTTCCTCAAAGACTGTCTCTTACGACCCTGTATGACTTATCTCTGCCGTCACTTTCTGACTGCATGGTTACTTCTAAGCAACAATCCGGACCACTGACATCAGTAAATGTATTTGTTCATTCTGGGTAAAAAACAGACAATTATTTTGTTTTGCTTAAAAGTCATCCACCTGTTCTGTCTGCCGCTCTGAGCTCCTCCTTCTCTCCACCTGTCGGATTCTGTCCTCCACGGCGTGCTGCCTTGTCCTCTGTGATCAGCTTGGTCCAACGTTCTAAACTAATTAGAAGAAATCTGTCAGCTTTGAGTTTTGGAGTTGTGTGCTGGTTGCCTGCTCAGCAGCAGCAGCAGAATCCTCCTGGAGCTGCACCAGAATTACGCGGCGTAAAACAAACACTGGGTTCTCGCGGCTCTGCGACCTACTCGGAGCCCGGCTTCACCCTTTTTTCCAGGACCGGGTCCTGAACCGCACATGGTGCAGTTCTGTTCAGGAGGAGGAGGCGTGCCGGGCACTGTAGCACCCTGTGACCTCTGCTTTACATAAACACTCACTGGCTACTTTATTAGGTACACCCTGCTAGTACCGGGTTGAACCTTTGCCTCCAGAACTGCCTTAAACCTGCCCACGTAAAACGCATTACACTACAATATATCACACATCGTATTAACACAGCTGAAACAGGTTAGCAAACAGCAGCTACAGCATTAAGCACCGGCGTTACTGCCCCGTAGGTAAATGATCCCAGCAAACATTCAGACGTTTGATGACCATTGAAACTACGTCAGTCTGAGACGTCCCGTTATGGTTGAAAAACAGTTCCAAAATGGAAGTTGAACAGACGTTTTTCTGGCTGTGATTTCCACGTTTTACAGCACATCTTTTTCTAACGTTAATTAAAATGTGAGCATCTTATGTGAGTGTGTTAATGTGAAAAAATCAAAACTTAGACAACTGAGCCAAAATGTCACATGTTCCAACCTGGATTTGAACTCACATCCTCTGCCTCTGAGTCAGGTGTCTTACTACTTGAGCTATCCATTTGGTATTTAAATGTTGATAATACTCCTCAGGACCTGAGGGAGCAGAGCGGAGTGGCATTTGTGCTCCTCCCAGTGGGTTTGTGACGTCACAAACCCAGTCAGTTTTATCACAAACCCAGTCTGCTGCCGATTCACAGTGGTTTGAATGCAGAAATACTCGGAAATACAAATTTGAGTTTAAATTTCTTTAGATGTGTCCTGTAGCATAAGACAATGCCTCAAGAATATGTCAAAAAAAGAAAATACATGATTTTCATTGGAGCGGGTCTTTAATGTCATTGCTGGTAGACGCGCAGGACCCTAGCAGGCGTTGCCCCTCAGCTTGTTCCCATGTGCCATTGGATATTCCTGCCTTGCTCACCATAGTGAAGTTTACTCGTGGGGGTGATGCCTGCCCCACCCATTTAGTTCCTACAAGCACAGGCAAAGCAGACAGTTAGCCGTGTGAATGTTGTCTCACCAGTTAAACTAGCACAACTGATTCACCTTCCACCTGTCCGATCTGAAAAATCTGCTCTCTATTTTTGCTGCCTTTAGGTTCGTCTGCGTTTTAAGGAGATCCAAAGCTGTAAGGAGAAGCTCACCTCACACGTAACACGTGAAGAGTTTCAAGAGGCCTTCTGCGAGCTTTGCACCCGGCCCGATGTCTACTTCTTGCTGGTGCAACTGTCCCAGGACCGTGAGTGTCTGGATCCCCAGGACCTCCGCCTCTTTTTGGAGACAGAGCAAGGTTTGTCTCTGGCTACAACTGAAGGCTGCTGGGAACTCCTGAAGCGCTACGAGCCATCAGCTCAGGGCAGGGAGAGAGGACTGATGGGTCTGGATGGATTTGCACGCTATCTTCAATCCTCTGAGTGCCAGCTGCTTGACCCGGAGCACCTGGGAGTTTGCCAGGACATGAACCTGCCTTTGTCCCATTATTATATCAGGTTTGTTTTGCATGCCAGCACAACCACTGATTTATTGTGTTTATTTCTGCTGACACCTTCGATCACAAAAATCTAAAAGGAAACAAACAAAAGAAACAGAACACAACAAATGTGTCCTAAGAGCACACTGACAGCAACTTCTGGTGTAAATGAGATAAAAATGCTGTTTGGTTTACATTTTATACTTGTCGACACACTAAACCTAAGGATGTACTCTATAAAAATTGTTATTTTTCAACCAGAGTCATAAAGTGATCAGTCTCTGGGCACTCATCCGTCCATCCATCCATTCATCCACCCATTTTCAGACTTCCCAGTTCTCCCTGTAGGAGAGCAGATAAACACAGGTAGTTTTCCCATTACAGCAGAGAATCTACTCAAGTGGCTGGGAATGTCATAGTGAAATGACAACCCGACACAAAAGTATCTGGAGGTTATCTGTACCCAACATATAATAGTGCACGGTGATGCAGGGCTGACAACCTTTAACTTTTCCACATGTGAGAGTGCAGGGGTCGGGGTGGTGGTGGGCTGTGCACACACTGTTTCACTTCCTTATGCTGTCTGTGAGAGGGGGTGAGGTTGCAGACTGTTTCTCCCCGTCCGTTGTCCAGTCGAGGGTGGGGCAATTCTTCAGCATGATGAATTGAAGGTTTAAAGTGAGTGTGTGAAGAATACCAGATGCATGTGTCTCACGCTCAGTGCGTGGGAGTTGGTAAGCTGGTGATCCATGTGTGACCTAAAAACTCAACACAACACAATGATGGCAGACATGGAAGCAATCTTGAATATTCTGTTTAGTCAGTGGCTTTTTGTGAGACTCTGAAGAGAAAAGACCCATAAAACTCTGGATCAACCAGTCATTCCAGCTCTTCGCCAGTTAGCCTCTAGGGTTTTGGCTCAATTCAATACACTTTTGCAACCTTAGACTAATGGAAATGGCTTAAAACCAGTAGGTTCTAATAGAAAGGACGCTATCTTCCTCTAGTTCAGGGGTAGGAAACTCCAGTCCTAGAGATCCGCCATGCAGCACGTTTTAGAAGATTCCATGCTTCAACACACCAGATTTTATTCAGTAAGAGATGAAGAGGCCTGATGACCTGCTGAACAGGTGATTCAACTTTGTTCGGGCAGGGAAAAACAAACATGCTAGATAGCAGCTTTCTAGGACCAGGAATCCCTACCCCTGCTGTAGTTACATCTGGTAGAACATGCTTGGAAAACCTCGCCTGCACATACAGAGTCTTGCAAAAGTATTCATACCCCTTGAACCTTTAAACATTTTCACACCTTACAATTCCAAACTTAAACATATTTCTAGAGTTTTGCTGTAATGCTATGAAAGTAGAACGAAACACAACCCTGAAAACACCATCCCCACTGTGAAACATGGCAGTGGCAGCATCATGTTTTGGGGATGCTTTTCTGCAGTAGGGACAGGGAAGCTGGTCAGAGTTGATGGGAAGATGGATGGAACCAAATACTGAATTAATCTGGAGTAAAACCTGACTGTAAAGGACTTGAGACTGGGAAGGAGATTCCCGATCCAGTGAGACAATGACCCTAAAAACACGTAAGAGCTACAATGGTTTAGATCAAAGATTGTCCATGTGTTAGAATGGCCAAGTCAAAGTTCAGAACAAAATCCCATCCCAGCATTTTTGGTAAGACATGAAAATTGTCATCCATAGATTCTTTCCATCTAATCTGGGTGAGCATGATCTATTTTGCTAGGCTGGTTAGGATCAGTAGATTAGTAGATTAGTACTCAGTGATCACCCCCTGAATCAGTCGTAGACAGAAACAATTTACTTAGGGTGACCCCGGCAGTGCACGGGCCGTCGCATGTCCGTTAGAAACTCCACTCCAGTGTTGGTTCATTAGAGAGAGAGAGAGAGAGAGAGAGAGAGAGAGAGAGAGAGAGAGAGAGAGAGAGAGAGAGAGAGAGAGAGAGAGAGAGAGAGAGAGAGAGAGAGAGAGAGAGAGAGAGAGAGAGAGAGAGAGAGAGAGAGAGAGAGAGAGAGAGAGAGAGAGAGAGAGAGAGAGAGAGAGAGAGAGAGAGAGAGAGAGAGAGAGAGAGTTAGGGTTAGAGACAGAAAAAGAGAGAGGGGGGGCGAGAGAGGGAGAGAGCGAGAAAGATAGAGACACAGAGAGAGAGAGAGACTGAGAAAAAGAGAGAGAGAGAGAGAGAGAGAGAGAGAGAGAGAGACAGAGAGAGAGAGAGAGAGAGGAGGCCAGGTGACATAACTAGAGACATGAATACGTCCTATCCACAACCGAGCCGGACTAGGCTTGCCTGGGTCCCCCAATCCCGCTCCTATAGCTGGGAGAGGGAAAGGGAGATGATAAGAAAAGGGCACCGGGGTCTAAGTTAGGTGGAGTAGATGGAGTAGATAAATCTCAGTGAGTTCCCCCTGAATCAGTAGCTTAACCGAAACAGTTGAATAGGGAGTCACTGGCAATGCACGGGCCGTCGCGTGTCACTCTAGAGCTCCCCTCCAGTTGTTGGTTCGTCTTAATGAACAGTAAAAGAGTAGAGTAGAAAAACATGAAAAAACAGAATCAAGAAGAAAGTGAGAAGAAGAACAGAATAGAGAACCAGAGAGGAGGTCAGGGTGAAGGTTAGGGTTGGGGTTGGGGTCAGGGGAAAGAGTAGAAGGAAGGATAGGGTCATAGACTAAGGACACAGATCATGGGTAAGGTCACAGCCATTTATAAAGGTCAAATATACAGGTCAGGACACAGACCACCATTCAGATTAGAGTCCAGAGCAAGCCAAAACTAAATAACAAAAAAAGTGTCAACCCACGATATAGCTAATTTAATATTAATTTAATATTAAACTAATATTAAACTGGAGGGGAATTTTGGACACATCGTCAGTAGTCGACCTCAGGATCACAGGATGTTTCGGCCATTATCACTAGACACCCTCACCCAAGGAAGGCCCAGCCAGGGTTGATCAAATCATGGTGTGTGTCATTTTACCAAATTAAATGTTAAAGTTAAGTATTAATGCGAATGAACGACTCAATTCAGTAATTGTAAGGCTCATCAGCAGTGAACATGCACTTTTAAAATCCTATTTTGGGTTTAAACAGTACATTATAAGTTTTTAGTCTGAAGTGAACTTACACTTAGGGTTAGGGTTAGGGTTGTGTGGTATGTGAATATATAGTCCAGCCATTACCCATGGACAGAGCTCAGTTGTGGGGCAGAATCTACGGTTGTCTTTGCCTGTCTTTATCTGCATGCTATTGGTCAACAAATGCTGCGAATGTAAAGGGGCAGCCCTTCATACACTGTCGAAGACACATCCTTTTTCTAAACAAAGAACTTAAGTACTTCTATCTGCTCTTGACTCAAAGAAAAGACCAAAGCTGATGCCAAAGCTGTTTCAAACGCCATCTTAGGTGTTTCACTCTGTTGCATTTTTCCGCCCAATGAAACAGTAGAGAGCTGTGATTGACCCACCAAACAAACTGTGATTAGCGAGACAAAAAATACTCAAGCCAATGCTAGACCTGCTGAGGCATGGCTAGACCAACCTGTATGGCAAGCCAAATGAGCATTTATTCTGATATCAGGATATCAGCCAGAATTGTCATGAACATGTAAGCCATTTCTGTCCACTAGTTAACTAGTTAGACATGTTTGTGTCAACTAGTTAAATATCGAGGGTGAAAATGTGCCCACTAGTTAACTAGTGACAGCAGAAATGCGCACTAGTTAACTAGTGAACACATTTAGGCTTCAGTAGTTAACTAGTTGACACAAAAACTGCTCACTAGTTAACTAGTAAAAGCAGAAATGCATAGCAGTCAGCTACTTGAAGGTATTTGTCTCACTAGTTAACTAGTGAGGGTCAAAATGTGCACACTAGTTAACTTGTGGTAGAGATAAATGCGCACTAGTTAACTAGTGAACATATTTTGGCTTCACTAGTTAACTAGTTGACACATAAATGGCTCACTAGTTAACTAGTAAAGACCAAAATGCATACCAGTCAGCTAGTTGAAGGTTTTTGTGTCTCACTAGTTAACTAGTGATGGCCAAAATGTGCACACTAGTTAACTTGTGGTAGACATAAATGTGCACTAGTTAACTAGTGAACACATTTTGGCTTCACTAGTTAACTAGTTGTCACATAAATGGCTCACTAGTTAACTAGTAAAGGCCAAAGTGCATACCAGTCAGCTAGTTGAAGGTTTTTTGTGTCTCACTAGTTAACTATTGATGGCCAAAATGTGCACACTAGTTAACTAGTGAAGGCTTAACTCCTAACTAGTTAACTAGTTGGAGTAGGTCAGTGCCACTAGTTAACTAGTGAACCATTAATGGCTCACTAGCTAGCTAGTTGATGGCAGCAGGCTCACTAGTTACCTAGTTGATGCATCCATTGTCCAAACTAGTTAACTAGTGAGGACATAAATGTATACTAGTAAACTAGTTCAAGTCTACATTCACACTAGCTAGCTAGTTGCGCAGAATTCTAATTAGGAGGCGGAGAATTTCTCAAATTAAGACTCTCTATTGGCTCCCTGTGTCAAAATAAAATATGACAACCAATCACAGTGCGGAATTTCGTAAAATCCCACCCCAAACATTTGCATGCGGCACACAAGTTAACATGCTGGCCAGAGGAACCTCAGCTAGTGAACTAGTAGTGGCTTCAGTGTGACACTTACATGTAAACTTGTGAAGGCAGAACTGCTCACTAGTTAACTAGAGAGGGTACAAATGTCCACTAGTTAACTAGTGAGGTGCAAAATAAGTGTCACTAGTTCACTAGTGGGCCCCAAATCGCCCACAAGTTAACTAGTAAGGTGCGGATATGCTCACTAGTTAACTAGTGAGGTGCAGATTTGCTCACTAGTTAACTAGTGCGCCCTAAAGCGCCCACTAGTTAACTAGTAAGGTGCAAAAAAGCATCACTAGTTAACTTGTAAAGTGCAGATATGCTCACTAGTTAACTAGTGGGCCCCAAAATGTCAACATGTTAACTAGTAGGGTGCGGATTTGCTCACTAGTTAACTAGTGAGGCACAGATATGCTCACTAGTTAACTAGTGATGTGCGGATTTGCTCACTAGTTAACTAGTGAGGTGCAGATTTGCTCACTAGTTAACTAGTGTGCCCTAAAGCACCCACTAGTTAACTAGTAAGGTGCAAAAAAGCATCACTAGTTAACTTGTAAAGTGCAGATATGCTCACTAGTTAACTAGTGGGCCCCAAAACGCCAACTAGTTAACTAGTAGGGTGCGGATTTGCTCACTAGTTAACTAGTGAGGCACAGATATGCTCACTAGTTAACTAGTGAAGTGCGGATTTGCTTACTAGCTAACTAGTGAGGCGCGGATTTGCTCACTAGTTAACTAGTGAAGTGCGGATTTGCTCACTAGTTAACTAGTGAGGTGCGGATTTGCTCACTAGTTAACTAGTGAGGTGCGGATTTGCTCACTAGTTAACTAGTGAGGTGCGGATTTGCTCACTAGTTAACTAGTGAGGTGCAGATATGCTCACTAGTTAACTAGTGAGGTGCAGATATGCTCACTAGTTAACTAGTGCGCACAAGACGCACACTAGTTGCTGTTTTTGGAGCAATCTAGTTTACTTGTTATGTAAAAATGTGTTCTTACTAGTTAACTAGTGACAAATTTACCTTCACTAGTTAACTAGTTGACATATTTGGCCTTTCTAGTTCACTTGTAATGGGACAGGAAGCACTCACTAGTTAACTAGTGAGCATATCTGCATTATAATTTTTTCTCACTAGCTTATAGAGGGCAAACTGAGCCTTACATGTTAAGTAGTGAACACAAAACACTGTCACTAGTTAACTAGCTGCAGAAAAATGCCCCTAAAACTAGTAAATTTGTGGAATTTGAATAAATACACACTTGGCTGGCATTCTGTGTAACATGTTAACTAGTTCGACCGCTGTACTGCTCACTAGTTAGCTAGTGAGCAAATCCGGCCTTTACATGCAAATGAAGAAATGCAGAACAGCTATGTGATTGGTCCATGTAGGACTGAGAAACAGAGAAAGTATGGCGGACTCTGTTCAGGCTGTTCTAAGAGAAAATTTGATAAACTAAGATCGTTTGAGCACATAAATATGTTTTGACGATATTTGTAGCGAGAAAGTTGTGGTGTATTGCTGTAATCTTTGTTCAGTTAACGTGTGCAGTCTTTAGTTTTCAGTTATTAGTCTGAAAAAGCCTGGAGGCGGAAGGCAGCGGCAGACAGCATGTCTGTTTCTGTTGACAGGAAAGTGCAGAAACTCCGCAGAAATCTCCGTCAGATATATTGTTTCACATTTGTACGGAAGCGACAAGTTTATAATAATAAAAAAGGCTCTATTTTACATACGTTGCTGTAAAGCCTCCAGCACTCATAGTGTTTTAAAGGTATGAATTTGCAAGGAGATGTAGCACCTAGTGCCGGTGGTCTAGTGACTAACGCGTTCGCCTGGAATGGTGAAGGTCACGGGTTCGATACTGGATCATACACTTTAGTTGTGTACATTATTTCACTTCTTTTCTTTTGCATAATTTTTGTATTTATGTCAACAAGAAACAAAATACGTAACGGATTAGTGGGCAGAGTTACACACACACACACACACACACACACACACACACACACACACACACACACACAAAACATGTTAACAAGTATTTTATGAGTATGAATCTGATTATTGCCGACAGTCGATATTTAAGCATGTGTGTCCCCCTTCCTCAATCCATCCTCGCAAAATAAAATCATCGGCACAGCACAGCAGGCTTTCTCTTGATCCAGAACTAGCACTTCGAAATTGATCATGTCCGCGGCCATCTGCTGCACAATCAGCTGCTCGCATCGCGGGAAACATTGAAAACAGCTTCATGAACTGAGACACAACAGGGTTAACATCGACAAAAAAATCCACAAATAAATCTAAATAATTAATGCCATTTCCGTCTTTTTCGTTGAAATATACAAATAGCAGATCATAAATCTAGAGCAGAAAAAGCTGCTGCAGGAAGCAGGGTTTGTAGTTATTCATGCACCAATTCATCAATGTGATTATTGATCAAGATCAGGTAAACTGATATTAATGTTGCAACATTTCATTTGATCATCTGAATGATACCACACAACTGAATGACCTGTTGAGTCTCTGCATATTCAGGTATTTACTACGGAAAACAAACAACAGCAGGCAGCAGCAGGACTCCCCATGTTATTTCTCGGGTCGCTGGCCCGCGGTCGTCGGGGCCGCTGCGGTCAGCTCTTAGCCGGGAAGCCCTCGTTCGGCTGCGTGGGCTGCTTCACCGTGGACCAGCTCCCAGCAGCCGCTGGTCGGGCAAAACGCTCTGGCTGCAGCTCCGATCAGACCCTACCAACACCTCGCCACAGACAGCACCGCATTAAAAGCCCACAATTACGACCCGCTCCCCAAAGTTACAGTTCTCAAGCACTGATGAACACATAAATAACCCACAACAGCTATGCTCTATACCCTTGCAAGGGTGATGGACGGAGCATGGGAGTTTGCCCAACCAATCCACATGTGCTTTGTGGATTTGGAGAAGGCTTATGACCGTGTCCCCAGGGGCACCCTGTGGGGGACGCTCCAGGAGTATGGGGTGGGTGGCTTTCTGTTAAGGGCCATTCAGTCCCTTTACCAGAGGAGCGTGAGTTTGGTCCGCATAGCCGGTAGTAAGTCGGACCTGTTCCCAGTGAGGGTTGGACTCCGCCAGGGCTGCCCTTTGTCACCGGTTCTGTTCATCACATTTATGGACAGAATTTCTAGACGCAGCCGTGGTGTGGAGTGTGTCGAGTTTGGTGGCAGGAGAATCTCGTCTCTGCTTTTTGCGGATGATGTGGTCCTCCTAGCTCCATCCAGCTCTGACCTTCAGCTCTTGCTGGGTAGGTTCGCGGCCGAATGTGAAGCGGCTGGGATGAGGATCAGCACCTCCAAATCTGAGACCATGGTTCTCGACCGGAAAAGGGTGGCTTGCCACCTCCGGGTCGGGGGAGAGGTCCTACCTCAAGTGGAGGAGTTTAAGTATCTCGGGGTCTTGTTCACGAGTGAGGGTAGGAGGGATCGGGAGATCGACAGGCGGATTGGTTCGGCGTCTGCAGTGATGCGGACGCTGAGCCGATCTGTCGTGGGGAAGAGGGAGCTGAGCCAGAAAGCCAGGCTCTCGATTTACCGGTCGATCTACGTCCCAATCCTCACCTATGGTCATGAGCTTTGGGTAATGACCGAAAGAACGAGATCGCGGATACAAGCGGCCGAAATGAGTTTCCTCCGTAGGGTGGCCGGGCTCAGCCTTAGAGATAGGGTGAGGAGCTCGGACATTCGGGAGGGACTCGGAGTAGAACCGCTGCTCCTCCGGATCGAAAGGAGCCAGTTGAGGTGGTTTGGGCATCTGGTCAGGATGCCTCCTGGACGCCTCCCTGGGGAGGTGTTTCGGGCATGTCCTGCCGGCAGAAGGCCCCCGGGTCGACCCAGGACACGTTGGAGAAGTTACATCTCCAATCTGGTCCGGGAACGCCTTGGAGTCCTGCCGGAGGAGCTGGTGGACAAGGCCGGGGAGAGGACGGCCTGGAGCTCCCTAGTTGGGATGCTGCCCCCGCGACCCGGACCCGGATAAGCGGAGGAAGACGAGACGAGACGAGCTATGAAATGTGTGTTATTTACGGCAAAAAGGAGATATTTTTCAAGCCGACGTGCCAATGTTAACCGCAGTTGGCTTGGAAATGTGCTGATTTTATTATTTTTGTCAATTAAAATCCCCCTTGTTTGCTCTTACGTTTTACGAAAACGCAATATTAATTAAAGCACGCTTTAGTGATCAGCATGTAAAGCAAAGAAGAAATGTGAACATTTCAACCCATTTCGAACCAACCAGTAATATCATTTCTTAATACGGTGCAGCGGCAGCATTTAAAAACCAAAATATAGTTTTTACTCTCCAAAAAAAGGAGAAGACAGTCACGGTGCAGCAACCCATTTTAGTCCATTAATCTCCACAATAAATATCCAGACAGAGAATTTCTACGGCCTCGCTGTAAACTCCAATGTCACCCAGGACCAGTCTTAAAGAGACAACGCGCTTAAAGGGAAAGTGTGTAGATTTCTGGCAATAGGGGGTAGTAAATACCAAAGTCACTGCAAACAAGCTGTATTTTTTGTTCAAGTGAGGACCTTACTAACTAATGCTCATAAAGCCAACAAAACTCTCTGGACTCTAGCTGTAACTCTCAAATTAGGATATGAGATTAATGACTCAGGTTCACGCTCCAATACATTAATTGTTTGAGAAATGCATCTTTTTATGTTGAGTGCCATCCGCCAAATAACACACGAGAAAAGGAAGAAGAAGAGTGTTGTTGCACAGTTTTCAAAGGAGTCAAAAACCACCAGCAAAACCATAAATACAGCTAAATAAACATAGAATCCAACATGGCGTCCTCCAGAGAGTCGGACCCTCGCCTGTGTATTTTATTACTATGAAGGGTACATGAACTGATTAGGAACACAATGTAATAGGGTCAAAGGTCAAGGTTGTGTGAGGTCATATATATATCAAAAATTGCCTGAACGGGTTGAATGATTTTGACCAAATCAGAGGTGATAGCTCCCTATCAAAGGTAGATAAACTGATCAGGTCACAACCTCATAGGGTCAAAGGTAAAGGTCGTGTGAGGCCGTATATATGAAAAATTGGTTTTTGTGTGCAATATCTTCTGAACAGGTTGAAATACTTTGACCAAATCGCAGGTGAGAACTCCCTATCTAAGGTAAATAAACTCATGAGGTACAAAACCTCATAGGGTCAAAGGTCAAGGTTGTGTGAGGCCGTATATATGAAAATTTGGCTTTTGTGTGCAATATCTCCTGAACGGGTTGAAGGATTTTGACAAAATCAGAGGTCATAACTCCCTATCAAAGGTAAATAAACTCATCACATACACAAGTTCATAGGGTCAGAGGTCAGTGTCATGAGAGGTAATATATATGACCAGTCAGGCATATCCCGCGACGCTCTGCATCGATTTCCAGGGCTTTCTTGTTTCTACAGAGTTTATGTAGGGTGCTGCTGGTTTGGGGTGTTATGTCAGCAGGCAGAGTTTAGGAGTCTGACAGCTGTGGGGAAGAAACTGTTTCGGGACCTGGTAGTCTTAGTCCATAGGCTCCTGTAGCGCTTCCCAGAGGGCAGGAGGGTGAAGAGTCCATTCGATGGGTGACTGGAGTCTGATGGTTTTCCCTGCCCTTTTCAGACACCAAGAAAAAAGGAGAGTAACTTTATTTTGTTTGTGTGATTTTATTTTGTTGTGTGACTACTGGTTGCAGTTCCCTGTTCAATTGATTGCTGTTCCCTGTTAAATTTAAAAAAGAAAAAAGTCTAAAGTTTTGTTTTGACTGGAGAGAACTAAAAAAGGTTACACTGTCTTCTGGTACTAGCTCAAAATAACAAGTGGTGCTTGCTGCAGAACCACAAAGGCGGAGCTGCACCAGAAGGTGGAGCTGCACCAGAGTCAGCGCCGCCCATTCCAGAATCAGCCCCGCCCATTCCATTAGAGTCAGTCTAATTCCTTCCAGTTGTCAGACTTGATAGCATTCTGGAACCAAAGAGGGTGTTGTAGCTAAAAAATGCGAGATTGAGGACGGAGTTGAGAAGTTAATTGAACAGTTTTTGTAAAGGTTCCATATAATTAAAAATCTAACTTTTGGAACTTTTAATCATGTTATATTGTCATTTCCTCATAAGAAACACGCCAAAGCCATTTTTAGCCTCATTCATGCATTTTCCTCCCATCTCAGCTTCAATTTGGTCTCCTCCCCCGAAGCGGGTCTGGTCTTGGTTCTCAAATCTGGATATTCTGTGAATTTTCTGACAAATTATTTCTGAAATGACTTCTACTGAGACACCGCCAATAAACCATACATCCCATCTCAGAGACACACTGGGCAGCACAATTACATGTAACGCCACTTGATTTATAACAGATGTGGTGGTGTAGTGGTTATGGAGTCAGGTTGACATGCTGTTTCGCCTCCCAGTAGTGTAAGTTTTAGGTAGTTTACAACCTCTTTTCTTCATTTCTAGCTACACTTGCCAGTACTATGTTTACAACAATTTACTGGTATACCGTTTAACATATAATGTGTTTATTTATTTATTTATTCGTTTATTTAGCCAGTGTGAGTCCATTTGTGAGCAGAGTTTCAACTAAAATGCTGTTTAGGAACGACCAAATTCAAAGAACTTTTAGCGACATAAATATTTTGCTGAAAAGAAACATTACAACTAAAATATAAACAAATTGAATGTGGCTAAATAGACTGCTGATGACCCCACCGAGAATCGAACCAGCATCAGCTGAGGGGAAAGCAAAAACCAACTCAGACGATTTTACCACTAGACTACCAGAGGCCATTCAATAGACTGAAGTGCTGTTGTACACCACTTTTATTAGACCAGCTGTAGGCAGATATTCGTTTTCATTTCGAGATATATTCAGTCTTTGTCATGTAGCAAGTTATATTTATCTTGTTTAATTGGAGTATAGAACATAGCATTAACGACTGTAAACTAGTAACAGCCGTAATTCATGTGGGTCAGGTCAGTTTGCGATAAAGTTGAAAACAAAAACGGAAGTCAGTGGGCTAGGCTGAGTTTGCGTGAATGGGCGGGGTGCAGCTCCGCCTTTGTGGTTTTGCAGCCAGCACCCTCTCCAAAATAACCACAGTTTTTTCCCTCAGTGTCATTTGATCTATTTCTTGGGAAGATGGATGGATGGATGGATGGATGGAGATATATATATATATATATATATATATATATATATATATATATATATCAATAATTATTTTTAATATAGCCTTTTTCAATACCAAACTTTCAATACCAAACAAAAATGAACTACAATAAAATTACTGGCACACTAAATTCCAATTCTCCTCAATGGGACTTGAACTCGCCAACTGATCTCCCTTACACGACACCAAACGAGGTGCTTTACTTGATTTGGGAGGGGGGAATAAAAGCAGTAAAACAATAAAACTTTGAACATTACAACACAAAGAGAAAATAAATAATGTTACAGCAATTGCGGAATGCCATCTGCGGGATTCGAACCCGCCGCAACGACCAACCAGTAGGTGTCAAACCATGACTAATGAGTGCAAGCCTTGGCGCTCAGGGACACCCATCAGATTGTGAGGCCACAGCACATACGTTTTAGACTGGGTGGGATTCTTATACCCAACAGGAGTCTTCTGCCCGCCTTCTCATTAGAATATGCATAATTTATGTTTCAGGCACTAGTTAACTAGTGAGCTGCTGCACTCCCACACATGTAAACTGGTGAAATTTCAATTGTTCCACTAGTTAACTAGTGGACAAAAATGGTCAGCTTGTATGTGTTTTTAGATGCAACTAGTTAACTAGTGAGCAAATCCGCACCTCACTAGTTAACTAGTGAGGTGCAGATATGCTCACTAGTTAACTAGTGAGGTACTAGTGAGGTGCAGATATGCTCACTAGTTAACTAGTGAGCATATCTGCACCTCACTAGTTAACTAGTGAGCAAATCCGCACCTCACTAGTTAACTAGTGAGCATATCTGCACCTCACTAGTTAACTAGTGAGCAAATCCGCACCTCACTAGTTAACTAGTGAGCAAATCCGCGCCTCACTAGTTAACTAGTGAGCAAATCCGCACCTCACTAGTTAACTAGTGAGCATATCTGCGCCTCACTAGTTAACTAGTAAGCAAATCCGCACGTCACTAGTTAACTAGTGAGCATATCTGCGCCTCACTAGTTAACTAGTGAGCAAATCCGCACCCTACTAGTTAACTAGTTGGCGTTTTGGGGCCCACTAGTTAACTAGTGAGCATATCTGCACCTTACTAGTTAACTAGTGATGCTTTTTTGCACCTTACTAGTTAACTAGTGGGCGCTTAATGGTGCACTAGTTAACTAGTGAGCAAATCTGCACCTCACTAGTTAACTAGTGAGCATATCCACACCTTACTAGTTAACTTGTGGGCGTTTTGGGGCCCACTAGTGAACTAGTGACACTTATTTTGCACCTCACTAGTTAACTAGTGGACATTTGTACCCTCTCTAGTTAACTAGTGAGCAGTTCCGCCTTCACAAGTTTACATGTAAGTGTCACACTGAAGCCACTACTAGTTTACTAGCTGAGGTTCCTCTGGCCAGCATGTTAACTTGTGTGCCGCATGCAAATGTTTGGGGTGGGATTTTGCAAAATTCCGCACTGTGATTGGTTGTCATATTTTATTTTAACATAGTGAGCCAATAGAAAGCCTCAATTTGAGAAATTCTCTGCCTCCTAATTAGAATTCTGTGCAACTAGCTAGCTAGTGTGAATGTAGGCTTGAACTAGTTTACTAGTATACATTTATGTCCTCACTAGTTAACTAGTTTGGACAATGGATGCATCAACTAGGTAACTAGTGAGCCTGCTGCCATCAACTAGCTAGCTAGTGAGTCATTAATGGTTCACTAGTTAACTAGTGGCACTGCCCTACTCCAACTACTTAACTAGTTAGGAGTTTTGCCTTCACTAGTGAACATGTGGACACTTTGAACTGTCACTAGTTAACTAGTGAGACACAAAAACCTTCAACTAGCTGACTGGTATGCATTTTAGCCCTTACTAGTTAACTAGTGAGCCATTTTTGTGTCACCTAGTTAACTAGGAAGCCAAAATGTGTTCACTAGTCAACTAGTGGGCATTTCTTCTGTCACTAGTTAACTGGTGTGCACATTTTGGCCATCACTAGTTAACTAGTGAGACACAAAAACCTTCAACTAGCTGACTGGTATGCATTTTGGCCTTTACTAGTTAACTAGTGAGCCATTTTGTGTCACCTAGTTAACTAGTGAAGCCAAAATGTGTTCACTAGTTAACTAGTGAACATTCACTAGTTAACTAGTGAACATTTCCGTCTCCCACTAGTTAACTGGTGGGCTCATTTTGACCCTGACTAGTTAACTAGTGAGACACAAATACCTTCAACTAGCTGACTGGTATGCATTTTGGCCTTTACTAGTTAACTAATGAGCCATTTTTGTGTCAACTAGTTAACTAGTGAAGGTCAAAATGTGTTCACTAGTTAACTAGCGTGTACAGTTTGACCCTCACTAGTTAACTAGTTGACCTGTTGACAAGATATCAGAATTAATGCTCAAGCGGCTGGCCAAATTGGGCAAAGTTAACAAGTGGGATTTTTACATTCAGTAGTCAGCTAGTACGAGTTTTTGTACCTTACTAGTTGACTAGTAAAAACTAAATGTGTTTTAACTAGTTAACTAGTGGACATTGATCTGTCCACTAGTTAACTAGTGAACACACTGAGCAATACTAGTTAACTAGTAAGATATGAAACATTTTAACTAGTTAACTAGAGAGAATTTAGGCCTTACTAGTTAACTAGTTGACATTTAGGCTGTCACTATTTAACTAGTTGACACAAACATGGCTAACTAGTTAACTAGTGGACAGAAATGGCTTACATGTTCATGACAATTCTGGCTGATATCCTGATATCAGAATAAATGCTCATTTGGCTTGCCATAAACCTGCAGAGCAAAATCCTTCTGCTACTACTATGGTCTGTCCAGATCTCTAGGCTACTATTTTGCTGCTTGAATGTGCAAAATGTTCAGGCTCTAGATGTGCAAAGCTGGTAGAGACATGCCTCAAAAGATTTGCAACATTTTGATGCAGGGGGGCTGAATACAACGAATGCCAAACTTTTCGTCGTCATCTCGTCGTCGTCGTCTTCCTCCGCTTATCCGGGTCCGGGTCGCGGGGGCAGCATCCCAACTAGGGAGCTCCAGACCGTCCTCTCCCCGGCCACCTCCACCAGCTCCTCCGGCAGGACCCCAAGGCGTTCCCAGACCAGATTGGAGATGTAACCTCTCCAACATGTCCTGGGTCGACCCGGGGACCTCCTGCCGGCAGGATATGCCCGAAACACCTCCTCAGGTAGGCGTCCAGGAGGCATCCTGACCAGATGCCCAAACCACCTCAACTGACTCCAAACTTTTCATTCTTAAAATTTAGAAATTCATATATTAGTTTTATTCCACTTCACAATCCACTTTGTATTGGTCTATCACAGAAAATCACCTAAAAAACATTTAATTTTGCAGATGTAATGCGGCCAAATGAACAGGAAGCTAAGCCTGTTGAGCTGTTATTTCGAACCAAGAAAGCTAAAAACAGCCTAGCTTTTCACCATCAAAACATTATAATAGCTAGCAATATGGTTATGTAGGTGTAGGAATTATGGCAGAAACAATGTCAATGGCTCAAAAACAGTGTACAAAAACTGTTTTATGGTTGTTTGATCATTGTCTCACCAGATTAGGAAAGTTTGTTAGAGAAAGAGGATTGGGGAGCTTAGAATTCGTTTCACAAAATGTAGCTTGCAAGATCAATTAATCTACCTTTAAAAGATAATGATTAATAACTTTGCTCTGCAGGCGCCTATGAGTTAATCAGTGTTTGAAGAAGCAGCCTTAAGTTCAAATCAATAAAGAGAACATAGATGTTCCTCATGGATTGTAAATTATATTAACACACAAAAACAAAGAAGCTCAAACGTGTCATGTAAAGTCCCTCAGATTCTCCAGCTCCATACAGATCCATGCATGCTATGTAACATTCGGGCTTGTAGTTGATCCATGCTTAATTTGAAAGTGAAGTAAAATGTATTTTTCTTTCTTTCTTTTTTTTTTTTAAATCAGCCATGGGGCGACGGTGGCACAGGAGTTAAGTGCTCGCCCCGTAATTGGAAGGTTGCTGGTTCGAGTCCCGCTCAGTCTGTCGCTGTCGTTGTGTCCTTGGGCAATACACTTAAGCCACGTTGCCTGCTGGTGGTGGTCGGAGGGACTGGTGGCGCCAGTGCTCGGCAGCCTCGCCTCTGTCAGTGCGCCCCAGGGCAGCTGTGGCTACATCGTAGCTCATCCCCACCAGTGTGTGAATGTGTGTGTGAATGGGTGAATGACTGATTGTGTTGTAAAGTGCCTTGGGGGGTTCCAGGACTCTAGAATGCGCTATATCAAATACAGGCCATTTACCATTTTACCATCAGTCACAGAAGCTTTAGCTGTATTTCTGAGCTGTCACAAATTATCAACACATCACAGAATAATTTAACTGTAGCTGTTTTTTTTATCTATTCTGCCAGTGGTCCGGTTTACTCACCCCATTTGGGCAACGATCCACGAACGGCCAAAGAACTAGTGATGTGTTGGTCGCGAACAAACCGGCTCTAAGAGCCGGCTCTTTGAAGTGAACGACGGGAGCCGGCTCGTCATTGGGAGCCGTCCCCTCCCCTCCCCACTCCCCCCTTGCTTTGGTGAAAGCTACAGGCGATTGGTCAACATGTGTAACTGTGTGTCCAGACTGTCCACACACAGAGCAGTAGGGGCGGGGAAGAGGGAGGATCAGACTCAGACACACAGCAGAGCACATGCGGGTGGAGGGAGATGAGAGGGAATGAGGAGGAGGAAAAAGGCGAGCGAGAGAGAGGAAAGTGCGACGAAGACGGTGACAAAATGAGCGCCAGCAGTCGGAAAGTTGAGATTTCTTAAAGTGTTCAGTTATTAAATCCATAGAAATGATAAATATTTGATATATTGCATTTATTTTACATTAGAAAATCATTTTACATATAGTTTTGCATTATTTTGGTTATAAATGGACTCTACGCAACAGGAAATCTGAGGAGCCACTTGGGAGCCAAAAGAACCGGCTCTCTAAATAGAGCCGGAATTCCCATCAATACAAAGCATATGTGCATTATAGTGGATATATTGTGTTAGGTATATGTTACATCCTTTGATGTTGTGTTTTTAAAAATCAATGAATCACTTGCCTTTCATCAAAAAATAAGATATATTTTATTTCTGAGGGCTGACTCATGTGGCAAGATTTAAAAATGGTTGAAAGATTATAGTAAATGAGAGACCCTACATGTGGTTATTGAAACACCTTGGATAGAATGGCTTCTGTCCTACTGTGTGTGGTGTGCGGCCACACACAACACACTACACACAAGCTGATTCCAGCTGTGTGCAGCATAGTAGCTAAAAGCCGATTCACCCTGTTTGGTTCTGACTCGAGGTTCTACCAGCTGACTGTTTAGGATCTCAGAGCCCTGCTGGGCGTGTATACCTGAAGGAGATCTGACATGTATTCTGGCCCCATGCCATAGAGTTATTTATTTACTAGTAGAAGCACTTTGAAACTGATTCTGTAGTTTACTGGTAACCAATGGAGAGATTTAAGAACAGGAGTGATGTGCCCGGTTCCCTTGGTTCTTGTTAAGACTCTAGCAGCAGCATTCTGAATGAGCTGCAGTTGCTTCATAGCTTTTTTGGGAAGACCAGTCAAAAGACCATTACAATAGTCCAGCCTGCTGGAGATGAATGCATGAATGAGTTTATCTAGGTAAGGCATGGGGAACCCTGGTCCTCGAGGGCCGGTATCCTGCAGATAATTTTGCTGTTGTGCCTGTAGCGGAGGCAAATGTATTATTTATTTGATATTCTGTATAAATATACAATATTACCCTGCTTGATCTTTATTGTAAATATCAGAAGATTATAGGATTTTGCTTTATTAAGTAATTATACACACTTTGTTTTGATTCAGAAAAGAGTCAGGTTTATAAAGTAAGCAATTATTTTATTACAATTATAACATGATAAGTGAACTAAACATTTTCTGTGATTGGATGAAGGTAAATGTGATGAAGGCTATGTGTCAATGTGTTGTTGATCAGAACTTCCGAATCTCGGAAAGTGACGTCTCCTGATGAAAAATAATTTGGATTGCTTAAGCTATGAAGTTGTTATCATCAGAAGTACATTCAGACGCAATCTCTCTGTGTTCTACCTCACCCTTTTGATGACCCTCGTCACGGACCCGGAGGTCAGAGAGGTCGGATGACCTCGGGGCACCCAGGTCCAGTAGATTTACCGCAAGCACCGACTTCTCCAGTCCAGAGTTGTCGCCAGGCAGCACAGGTTGGAATCAGCTTGCGTTCAACTTAAGGAGTTGGACAATATCAGCTTGTTTCTGCAGGAACTATTTTGCCGTCTCAGCTTTGTAGGTGCAAAAAGGTTTTGACGACGTGTCAAAATCTTTGATTGTTAAAGAGGTCTGAAGCTTTCTCTTGAACTGGCAAATCACTCAAAGTGATTTAATTTTAAAGATTTGATATTATGATTTTCACAGCCAATCAGAGGCTGACAGGTTTGAGAGATGTTACCAAGACAACTCAGAAACACGCCTTCTTTGATCCGGCGGCTCTGATCTGGGTAAAGGTTAATTATGTGTCATGGATTTAACTTTACCGTACTTGTTATTGTGTGGATGCAGGTGTGGGACCTTGTCGTCATAACATGGTGAACACATTGCAGTGTTGTCTAGTAGACCACATAATATAACATCCATTCAGTATGCACAGATTAATGAAGCATTTCATTACAATATAATGATTGTAAGTAGCAATAAACAAACGTTTATTTAATGATTATCTAGATTATAAGTCATAGAAGGAGTTCATACTGATGTATTAAATTATTCTTGAATTTAGCAACTGATTTGCTGGAGTTCTTCTTTCTTCTGTAGGCAGACAGATGGGGCCTTTGGGGAAAGAAAGTTATTGTTTATCTTTCAGACTAGCAGATTCTGAATCCCAGCTGGTGTGAAGGCAGACTAATTTAAAGGGAACACAAGCAATTTTGTGTCTCCTTTCTGACCAGATGTTGAATAGATGGTGAAAGGTCAAGCTGTACCGAAAATGATCATTGCTAGATGCTACATGTACTTGGTCAAGACACTTAACCCACCTTGCCTGCTGGTGGTGGTCGGAGGGACCGGTGGCGCCTATGCTCGGCAGCCTCGTCTCTGTCAGTGCACATGGTTTGATCCAGTTGGTTTTAGCGAGCGGAGGTTTTGAAGGTTTCAAAAGCGGTTTGCTGTGTGTGACCGTCCTCTGGAACCAGTAATCACAGGTATAGGATAATGGCACATTTTGCAAGGTGGCGATGGAACAGCGTCTGGGTCAAGTTTGTTTGCTCTGTGTACCTGCTCTGTGGACACGCGCAGGTAGACACGTAAGTCTGTACCCCGGAGGGGCTGAGACACAAGGGCTGACGCTTTCGCTGATGCTTCAGTTATGCCACCAAACTTATGCTGTGCTACTAATTGGAAACAGGTGTTCATGCAGCAGCTGATTGCAATGATTAAGACCTAGATCACCTGATGAGTGTTTTCAGGGAGGGGAGAAAGAGCTCGCTCATAGCCCCTGATTGCACTTATTGTTTTCACTTGGCCCAAACCGGAGCAACTAGACAACAGGATAACCCACAGATGAGTTTCCTTCTCTTTTCCCAATGGAAGATAGCGCAAAGCAAAAGTTTAAGAAGACAAAAACAAGCACTAACAGACACTCAAGGCCCTTCGGTGTGAGTCAAGTGTGTGTGGCCCAGAGGACAGAGGACAGAAGAACACTGGAAATTAATAAAAATAATGTGCCTCTGTCTCTGCAGCTGCACTTTCTTGTCGGCCGGCTGAACGTGCAGTGTGTGTGTGTGTGTGTGTGTTGCCTGGAGGACAGAGGACAGGAGAATGTGCAGCTAATTAATTAAATAATTTGGTTCTGTACCTTTCTCTTCAGCACAGCCGACAAAGGTTTATGATGGGTCAGTCCTCCTGCATGCTCAGATCATTCCCTTCCCTTGCTTGAAAATTTGTTCCAAAATGAAAGTTGAACCCACATCTTTTTTATCTGTGAATTCAATGCCGTTCGGCGAGTCTCAAATAAAAACTTGGGTGTCTAATTACTGTAAAAAATATATATCATTATTGTAAAAAAGAAACTCTAAATAAACTATGTTTACATCTGGAATCGAACTCAGATCTCCTGAATGAGAGTGAGACGTCTTACTAGGAGAGCTAAAGCAACAGTGACGTTCAATGTATCTGTAACTTTTATATCCTTGATGACAGCTGAAACAACGTCAATCCAAAGAACGGTTTGGAGCGAAAATGGCTATTTTGTTGCTAATTTGCAGGAAATATCTAGAAGTTCTACAGAAAGTAGCTAAGGGTCCTCAGAAATGTAGCTAGTGTTACCATTAGGCGTTAGGAACAGCGACAAAGTGGCACTGCCTCTCTCTCTGCTGCTAAAGCTACGGATAGCAAAAGCTACGGGCTATGCCTGAGCGTGAACGCGCATGAAGCAGCCCGCTCGACCCGAGCATCTCTCTTTTTCTGTGATTTTACAGAAAAATAGGCAATCACAGTAAAATGCCAGGGCTCATTCTACAGGACCAGGGCATTGCAGGAGAATGTATGAAGAAGAAATTTATTATTTCTATACATGTTTTGGCTGTCAAACTTCCTTATAGTCCCTTTAAAGTCTCTTTATAATACTCTCTTTTAAATACTCTTTCAGAGTATTTCTCTTATCTGATGGCACCATCTAGTGGCTGACAAACATATCACACAATAGTCTCTCGATTCGTTTTTTTTGAAGATGCGACTTCACGTTTCTTGTTTATAAATGTGCTTCTGTAGCCGACAAACAGAGCTAAAACACGTTGTTGAATAAGTATTATTCTCATGTCACGTTGTGTTTTTATATATTTTTATTTTAGGGACGTACTTGTTCGTGAAAAGTTCATAAGCTCTGCATACGCCGAGGTATAGCATGCAAGCGGTAGTCTAACGCTATTGGTTTGTTCTGGTTGGCGCTCAGTTTCCTATTGCTTGGGGCTCTGCGGGGCAGGGGGCGGGCTTAGCAAAACAAACCTTACATTATATCACATGATAAGATAATCACTTTTACGGATTTCTGAAAAATCATAGATCATTTCTGAAAGGGGAAAACTCCGGAAAGATACTTTAATGTGAACAGTGAAGCCCAGGTCTGAATTAATCACGACACCAAGAGGAGGATTTGCATTTTTATTGCTCCATTCAGCATGATTCTGATATCCGATAAGATCATCTTTAGAGCCAGTACGATAGTTGGGTACATTCTTAAGACTGTTGGATGGGGAGGATTTGGTCTGTGAAATATTTGTAGATGTGAAATAGAAGGATTACACAGAAATGAACCCACCGTGCTTCACCAGATTACGAGAGGAGGTGGTCTCTGAATTCCTGTTCGTCTGACAGTGAAAAACAATGCTTCATCTCTTAAAGCATTTGGTTGTTGGTGGTCTGTTTCTTAGCATTGTTGGATGGATTGATTATTGAGTAAATATTCATTTTTACTGATTCTATGGGGGATAATGGGGATAGTTCTAGTAAACACAACAGGGTGCAATTTGGTGGGGGAAATTAGAGGCAACCATGTACCCCACCCCCTAGTCATTTTTATGTCCCCCTCTTCATATTTTATGCCCTTTATCTTTATTTTATTTTTACAGGGACTGTACAACAAAACATTATCACCATAAGCAACAGATTAAGTATACATGATGCTTCTAGCCAGAGGCTAATTTACAGCCTTGTCCCTGGTTAGGCATTTACATCTAAACAGAATTAAAATAACAGATATCTAAATACAGTGCAGTTGCAAGTTACACTATTGAAGTACATAAAAACGATATAAAAGTACCTTAAAACTACATATTCAGATTAAACTTCAATGGTCACAGTGCTGTTGCTCTTGAAACCAGTGCTTCAGGTTTTTGTGAAATGCCTCAAGTCTGTTAGTGAATTCAGGTCCAGAGGTAACATGCTCCATAACTGTGACCCTTTGACTGAAAACGATGAGTCATTCTACACCTTTGACCCTGCAGTTCCCACTGACCCCAGCTCTTGTTCTCACCTCTACATTATTGTATTTTTCTATTAACTGACAGATTACTTCAGGGGCAAGACCATTAATGCATTTGAATATTGCTTTCATAAAAGAAAAATTAAGAAATCTGTGAAAACTCAACAAGTGGTATTTTTGAATAATTTGGCAGTGGTGCCACTTTACTGGTTTCTGATCATAAACCTTCAGGGTTCGCTTGTATGATGGCATTAATGGCTGTATAACAGATTTGGAGGCCTGACCCCAGATAATTGAGCAGTATGACATATGAGAACATATCATTGCATGCGTATACATTTGAGCTAGATACACAGGGTCTTATCAAACAAAAACAGTTCATGTTAGTCTTGATGGTCTTGGACATTTTCTTAACATGCGATTCACCCCCAAATGAGGGGGATAGTATTTATTTATTTATTTATTTATTTATTCATTTATTTATTCCTTCTGGTCCAACAAAGTAATATTCCAGTTTTGGGTTGAATAAGATGAAACAATCTATATAATAATTTAATTATATATTCCTGTCAGTTTTGAAAGGGGAAATCTGCAGGCAAGTTACTCTGCAGCCAGCTTCGGTGATGCCAGTGGTGTTGTTTTGAAATGTCTTACTCTAATCTCATTTATCCGTCAACTAATTAAACACAGTACAGTTTTGATTTGAGTAATGAGATTAAAGTCACAGGTGCATTGGAGGTGTGTGTCAGCAAACATGGAAGTGTACGGCTGGTCTTTGGCTGAGCGGTTGGGAGGAGTGTGAGACAGTGATGTCAAGCAGCAGCTGTAGTTGAACTATTTTGTTGTTTTGAAAGGTTTTAATCATGCTGTTGTTCCTTACTGTTAAACACTAAACTAGCAAAAATAAATATTTAATATAAGGTGAAATTAGAATATTTTCATTTAAACATTATTAGCATGTTACTCTTCTATAATTAAAACTGAAAATCTTGCTCAAACTTACCTTTAAGTCAATGCACCCACCCGTCATTAATATCTTATTACATAATAACTACTACAGCACCTGAAATGTTGTATTATTCTCTCAGTGGCTCAGTGGAGCCCCCAAGAGGTGGACATGGAGAATTGCTGACCACCCCACTTGCCACACTACAGCCACTTTAAAAAAACATTGCCATTAATTTGCAGCAACGCCGTGGCGGCATCAGGGGTGTTTCTCAATGTCAAGGCGCCTGGGGATTCATTTATTTTGATAAATTGGGTAGAATCGTTACTAAAACCGTACTTAAGCTCAGCAAAAAAAAGTACTCACGCCAAGTAGGTTTGTGATCTATCAAACATGGAGCACACACAGCTGCACGCAATCTCCGCTTCATAAATCAGAGACTAACGAGAATGTTTCTCAGCTGCATCCCGCCCTCACCACGCCCACTTACTGCCATAAATAGTCAATGCAAAGTGCCTTGTGGATCTCATGCATATACATAAGCCGGCTTGTTGCAGCATTTCAATCACGACCGCAGATCAAGGAAGCGCTATTTCACAGAAGCAGAAGTTGAGGTACCTGTGGGTGAGGTGGAGAAATGAAAGGAAGTGCTTTTGCAAAACAAATAAGAGAAAATCCACGGAGTGGCACAGCGTTGCTGAAACCGTCAATGTTGTGAATTCTTCAGAGAGATCTGTGGCGAATGTAAAAAAATGGTCCGATCAGGATTCGATCCCCAGACTCCCAGGTGAAAGTCACATGCACTAACCAGTCACTCAAACAGAGATCGTCCTTGTCCAAGTAGCCAGGGTACATGATCGATCGGGTCACGGTAACAGGACACACACTGTCACAGACGCATGACATTCTGTCTCAATCTGTCCCCCTGCTGATATTCTGCTTTCCATATTCTGCGCTTCAGGCTGTGTGTGTGTGTGCGCGCGCATGCATGTGTGTGCGTGTGGGGGGTCTTGGTCTGTGTGAAAACGAAGCAGTACAATTGATAATGCTGCAGGATTTCATAATTTTATCCTTCTCAGCAGCAGCAATGCAGGTGCTCTCCATGTCCAACATGTGCGTAAGCCAGGTCCTTAGTCAACTTAAAGTTGCGCACATTTTTCCGCTAAGTTTTCTTTCATCTATCCCAAAGTTTGCGTGGAAAGTTGCTTACGTAGTTTTCTGACCCCATTTTGTGCGTAAGCAAACTTGATAAATGAGGCCCCTAATCTTGCGAGGCGATGTCTTGTGAGGCCAGGCACCTTGCTTACGAGGACACTGTACTTCCTTGGTCAAAGAAAACGGTTTAATGGAACAGACTTGCATCACGTGACCGCGGCTTCCACGGCGTTCACGTAACGTCACGTGACACGGGAGATAATGTTATATTTTATAGTGATTAGTTTCAATATAGATAAAGAACGAGCCTTTTACTTTTTAAATTGTGTATATATTTATTAAATTAAATAAATAAGCGAGTAACTACCCGCTAGCCACCGAAGCGGATACTAATAAGCAACTAACCAACCATAGATAACTTCTTTGGATCTAAAAAAAAAACATTTTTAATTAGTTGGCTTACATTTAAACTTCAAATTTGCCCCCGAAGTAGCTGCCGGCTTCTGATCCACCATCCTTTTGAAAATACAGCAGTGTATTCTGGGTAATTTTTGACCAAGGCTATGCTATGAGACACCTCTCGTATATCCTTGCTCAGCTAGCTAAACGGCTAACAAACAAACACACGCCTCGGTAGAACATGAACATTGGAACACGTCTTGGCGGCTCCTGATGACTTATCTCCTATGCAATCGGGGCGGGGCCAAGACATCAAGGTGAGGTTCCTTGGCAATGAGGAACTCCCTAGGTCTATGGTAGAGATTGCTGTGCCCAAAAGTAACAGGAAATATGTCACAAGACGATTCAGGTGTTAAAAATGTAAATAACATTTTAAAAATACACTTTAATGCAGATTATACACAGCACTTATAGTCTCTACAATGTGGAGAGTGTTTAGATACATTTTCATGGTGTATCTATTTATATTGTGGAGGGGGGGCTGGTGCCTATCTCCAGCGGTCAATGGGCAATCAGGCAGGGTACACCCAGGCCGTCGCAGGGCAACACAGAGAAACACAGGACAAACAATCATATGCACACACACACACACACACACACACACACACACACACACACACACACACACACACACACACCTAAGGACAATTTAGACAGACCAATCAACCTAACAGTCATGTTTTTGGATTGTGGGAGGAAGCCGGAGTACCCGGAGAGAACCCACGCATGCACAGGGAGAACATGCAAACTCCATGCAGAAAGATCCCAGACTGGGAAGCGAACCCAGGACCTTCTCGCTGCAAGGCAACAGCTCTAACCACTGCGCCACTGCGCAGCCCCAAAACGGTACAACCAATGTATAAATAAGTAAAATAAACATCAATGTGAGTAGATGAAAGACACACATACAGGTCTTTAGGAGGGTTGTTGGAATGTATCTGAAAACTTTCCAACATAAAAGTTCACTTTTCTCTGATTGCTGAAATCTGGAGGGCTGCTCAGACTAAGCTGTTCTTTGAGAGACTGTCTGTGTTTGCGAGTGTTTTCCTGTAGCAGACACCTGCACAGGTAAAGCAAATAAAAATGGAAAATGTTGCATCTAAAACGGTCTGAAGCATGGGTCCATAGGGAGTACTTCTATGTTTGTGTTGTCGTTTTTTAATCGAGGTCATGAACATTTTACTCTGAAACATGATAATTTACTCGTACTGTAACAAATACTAAAAAAAACATGGAAAACCCTGTTAATCTCCTTATTTTCCTCTCCTCAGCACCTCCTATCGCTCCTACCTGCTAGATGACCAGGTCCATGGCAAAGCAGACCTCGGAGGGCTGATCAGGGCCCTACAGACCGGATGTCGGTGTCTGGAGTTGGGGGTGACTGATGGCCCAGAGGGTGAGCCTTTGCTTGGGGTAGACTGTGGGTCTGAAATCTCTCACCACCATCATCATCACCACCATGCACCTGTTACCATTCGTTCTGCAC
Organism: Nothobranchius furzeri; assembly: GCF_043380555.1. NCBI lineage: Eukaryota > Metazoa > Chordata > Actinopteri > Cyprinodontiformes > Nothobranchiidae > Nothobranchius > Nothobranchius furzeri. The sequence continues at coordinate 36,373,890 of NC_091754.1, forward strand.
TGGAGGTAGTCAACAAATATGCCTTCTTGACTTCTCAGTACCCCCTGCTGTTGTACTTGTGTCAGCGCTGCTCTCCGGCTCAGCAGCGCTCCATGGCACATCACCTAAAGAAGGTGTTTGGATCCCGTCTTTACACACCAGACGCATTACCAGTGAGCCTGGGAGGACGAGCTACGACCTTACCCTCCCCTGAGCAGCTGAAGGGACGCGTCCTCATAGTGGGGAAGAAACTCCCTCCAGAGCAAGAAGGCTCTGACGGGGAGGTGTCTGAGGAGGATGAGGAGATAGGTGGAGGGGGCCCCCTGGCTGGGAGAAGAATGACCATCCCTGGTGAGGAGGAACTGGGTATGGTCTTAGTGGTGCCTCCTCCCTCTCAGCCCAGGAAACTCCAACTCCACAAAGAGCTCTCGGACGTGGTGGCCATTGCTCGGACTGGAAGTCGCAGCTTCTATGTCCAAAGAGGCAATTGCAAGCAGCATCAGTCTCCCCCCAGCAGTCCATCGTCTCCTAGCTCACCAAATCCTCCTGAGCTGCCTTACTGGACCATGTGCTCATTGGGTGAAGGAGAGGCTGGGCGATTGACCAGCGAGAGTCCAGAAGACCTTGTTATGTTCACCAAGCGCACCCTAACCAGGGTACGACCCAGCTCCGTGCGTTTAGACTCCAGCAACCCCAACCCCCAAGGGTACTGGAAAGGAGGGGTCCAGCTTGTGGCCTTAAACCAGCAGACTCCAGGTGCCATGCTGGACCTTCACAGAGGCCGCTTCTCCCAGAATGGGGGGTGTGGTTATGTCCTTCGGCCTGCCGTGATGAGGAATGAGGTGTCCTATTTCAGTGCCCACACTCACGGCTGCGTGCCAGGGGTTCCTCCCCAAACTCTGCGCATCAAGGTTTGGATACTTTTTACTTTAAAAAATTTCAATTTCCTCCCAGGTATAAAATAGGGTGTGTCCTTAAATCCATCCTGGTGGAGTCACCAGGATTTCAGCTTTAGGTGCAGCAACACCACCGTTTGACCACCTTTATTCTTTACTAATGAATGAAGCTGAAATATCCAAAGGTGCTTTGCTGCATGTTCAACCTGTTTATTTGTGCATGACATAGTTTAAGCTTTTGAAGGGAAGTAGGTGAAAAACTATCAAATAAAAGAAGCATCATCACATTCAGCATAAGTGACCCACGTGAGAGTTGTTTTAGTAATAAACTATTCTGTTGGGCAGGTGATCAGTGCCCACAACCTACCCAAGCCTCAGGGATCAGGAGCTAAAGGGGAGGTCATCGACCCGTACGTGGTTCTGGAGCTGCATGGCGTCCCGGCCGACTGCGCAGAGCAACGAACTCGCACTGCAGCTCAAAACCAGGATGACCCGTTGTTTGATGAAACCTTTGAGTTTCAGGTGAGATATCATACTGCTGCAGCGCCTAAAGGCAGTGGTGGCTGAGGAGTTAAGGGCCCTGCAACCGGAGGGTTGCAGGTTCGAGCCCCTGTCGCAGTCTTTGAGCAAAGACACTTCATCCCTGCTGGTGGTGGTTGGAGGAACCGCTGGTACCTGTGGCGACCTCACCTCCATCACGCCCACCAGTGAAATACTGAGACAAAAGTTCAAGCATGTTACTCAAGTGTGTGACGGCTCCTTAATACTCCTGTCTCAGAACTGATCAACACCTGCTATTCCATTCTGTTGCTGTTCTTCTCCTTTATAGGTTCCAGTAGTTAAAACCTCCAGGAAAGTAACTCAGCACCTGTTTTATAGTCTGAATTATAACATGGATTTGAATGTAAACCTGGTTCAACGTGTAAAGAAGAATGAGGGTAACGTGCATATGGTCTGTGTGTTTCAGGACAGATCTCTGGCCGCGGCGCACCTGCATGGAAATAGAACCCTAATCCTTAATTGAAGTTGTTTTAAGACCATTAAGATTCAAATTAGGTGCTCCTGCGAATGTACTGACTTCATTACATGAGACGAGGTTTGATGACTTGCTGATTGAGCTTTTTTTTACCTGTCCCTGGCAGTCTTGCATGAGTGTTGCTGAGTGACAAGCTGCTGCAGCTGTATTGTATTGTATGTGTGTGTAACGCTCCCTGGAGACAGAACGTTTCTCTGTAAAGGCTGGGAGAGACTGGAATAATACCTGTAATCAGTAGACTGTAATTGCTCTGCTTGTTTGGCAGGAGACAGACTTTTAAAAGCTTGGAGTGGATAATGTGTCTTTTTGATGCGTGTGTGTATTTGTGTGTGTGTGTGTGTGTGTGTGTGTGAGAGAGAGAGAGAGAGAGACTGTTCCAGTAGAAGTAAACTCAACTGTATTCACATCCTTCATTAGACTTTTTAATGATGCACATATTTGTTTTTCGTTTGATCTCTTCTGTAGGATGAGATTATCAGTCTGAGCAGCTCATGGATTCCACGCACCATAAAATTTCATCATAATCTTCAAGAAGCGTCTTAAAAATGAAACTTCAGATGTTGACCACAGTGGGCTTTTTAACTGTGACTTTATATAACTGGTGTGGTCTTATTGTCACACAAGAATATAACTGAGGATTTTATTGGTCAGCACGGGGTCCCCTTGTGTACAACAGTATTAAAAAGGCAGCTCTGCTCATCTCATTCGGCTCGGTACTGTAACCTGAGGCTGAGTGGGGAAGTAGAGGGCAGTGTGTCATGCAACACAAATGTAGGAAACCTGCACACACTGAAACACAAGCTGTCAGGCCAACGCTGCACTTCACATTTAGACACACGACCCTCACCGGGTCATGCAGTTTGGTATAGGAGTGCGTGGCAGCCTTGTGAAATTGCCATTCAAACCTCTAAATTGTCTGCCCTTCAGGCTCCCACGTAATGGACAGACTCAAACACAAACACACTTCAAAGAATTGCGCTGTCCAAACTGTTGGCACAAAAGAAGTTATTGAATGGGTGTGACCGGATATGTGCAAATGTAAATCCTTGTAAAAAACCTCATATGGAAATACATAATTTTATGAAACATAATTATGTTTTATGATTTGACTTAGAGGTGGACTGTCCCTTTAAGTATTTAAGCACAATAAATGTTTCAAAGCAAGGTATCCTTACAAAGGCTCAGTTAGAATGAAACAACTGCGAATCCACGAGAAATAGTGTCCAGTCTTTGCAGCATTTGGTGTAAACATGATTTATTTACCGTCACCAAATTGCTGTAAAACAACTGAAGATTTCTAGAATGATCACCCACTTATTATTCAAATCCATGTACTCGCCCAAGTTACTTTAGGAACTATATTTGCACACGTCCAATCACTGCAGCTGGCTGGAGCTGTCTGACTTGTCCATGCGTGACGCTTCAGCTGCCCCTCCCACCAGCCTTCACTCAAGTCCTATGGGACACACACACTCACACACACTCCTACCCACGCACACATCCACACACATGCATGGAAGGATGCATGCCCGCACACACGCACACACACACACACACACACACACACACACACACACACACACACACACACACACACACACGCGCACACACACGCGCACACACACACACACACACACACACACACACACACACACACACACACATGCACGCATGCACACACATACATGCACAAGCACACACTCACACTCCCACCCATCCACACACACACACACATGCATGGATGCACACACACACATGCATGGATGCACAGAAACACACATACGCACACACATGCATGGAAGCATGGACACACACACACGCACACACATATGAATGGAAACATGCACACACACACACACACACACACACACACACACACACACACACACACACACACACACACACACACACACACACACACACACACACACACACACACACACACACACAGGCTCTTTCTCCAGTTATAACAGTTCTCTGGTTGATACCAAACAGGTTAATAAAGTTCTTTGCACTCGATCTCTCACACAAAACAGTTTCAGCAGCTTTCTTCTTGATGGTTTCAGTTCCTTCCAGAATGAGTCGTTTCAGAGCTCTGTCGCTTTAAGAAAAACAAGTTGGTGCTGGCCACACTCACCCACCCCCGTTAAGGCTGCTAAAAGCTGAGAAGCTCTGCTATCTGGGAGGGGCTAGAAGTAGAGCTGCTGCTCCTCTAGCAGAACCTCTCATCCAGGTGAGAGGTTCTATACTAATGTGATATCACAGACAGGGACCTTTTGAAACGGCTTGTTTTAGGGACATAATCCCTAAAACCAAATACTGACAAATGGACGTGATTTTGTTTCATGTTTGGAGAGGCAGTACAGACCCACAGAAAGTCAGTTTTGCATAATAAATCCCCTTTGATGTAACGTTGGTAAGGACTGGACCATTCTTCAGGCACTCCCAATCAAAATCAGGAGATAAAATGTATTTAAGATAATCACTTCTCTTAACATCCTCGGTTAACTAAGTATGCTCACATTTCACTGGAAAGATCCTAAAGGTTGAACACTATTGTTCAACTTCCTGTGTGCAGGTGAACATGCCTGAACTGGCCCTGCTACGCTTCGTGGTGCTGGATGATGACTACATCGGAGATGATTTTATTGGCCAGTACAGTGTGGCCTTTGAGTGCCTTCAGCCCGGCTACCGTAATGTACCCCTGCTGGGCATGGCAGGAGACCCCTTACCACACACAAGTCTGTTTGTACATGTGGCCATCACCAACCGAAGAGGAGGCGGAAAGGCTCAACGCAGAGGGCTGTCTGTGAGAAGGGTAGGGCGGCGTGGGAGGGAGTATGTCACGCTGAGGCACACCGGCATCAAGGTGTTGGACGAGGCTTTCAAACAGGCCAGTGGTCCCCTCAAAGAAGCAACAGACCTACGAGAAGATGCTCAGGTAAGGACAACTGTGTATGAAAAGTAAGGACGGATTTGGGCTGATTCTGAAGGTTTCAGAAAACCGAGACCAGTATTCTGAACAATGAGTGATGCGTGCAGCACTCCTAATCAGATGTGAATCAGATCTAAATTAGATGTGAATTCTACTTATGAGCAATCATCCGCTGGGCCTGAAGAGTGTGACCAAAATAAAAATCGATGAGGTTTTCAAATGATAAAAATTCAATAAAATCTCAGATATCGACTGGCTGAAACTATTGCTAATTGCAGTTGAAGGTGTTCCACTTCTCAGAAAAACGACTTTCTTGTTTCTAAGATGTGTCTCTCTTTTATCATCTTGCCTTATTTTGATAAGTGCCACCTTCCCAACATCACTCAGTCTCATCCAGTGTACCCTGGTCCTGAGGGCACACTGACCTGCATGTTTTCCATGTCTCTACTTCAGCACACCTGATTTACATCACATCCTCAGGAGGACATCAAGGGCTGCAGATGCCAGTCAATCACTCATTCATTTAAGTCAGGTGTGGCAGGAGGAAAACATGCAGGACAATGTGCCCTGAGGACCAGGGTTGGGAAACACTAATCTCAAGTTTTATTTTTATTATCCTCACTTTATATTCACTGCATGCTGAGGTTGGCCCCCTGCCAGCCCTGTGAGCTGCCCTGTGTTGTAGGGATGTGTGGTAAGTTTGGTTACCTGCCTTCATCAGAGATGTGTCTGTAGGGTAAATACGAGAGGAGGAGGAAGAAGAGGTGTCACAAAAGAAGAGTCAGCTAGAGTGTGGAGGAGGACAATAAAACATCTATGAATACCATGAGAAGTGGAGGCTGGTCGCATGGCGCTCAGTGAATCCTAACGCGTCCGGGTCGGTGAAAGCTCGTGTTCTTAAAGCAGGAGATGATCCTGCTGAGCAGCAAGCATGAGGATGCTTTTACTTCTTGTTTATTTCTAAACCACAGAACTCCTGTACATAAAAACAAGTTCTGGTGTATCAGACCTAAAAAGAAAGAATAAAAGGAAAAAAGAAAGAAAAAATGATCTTTTCTATAGAGCCTCTCAAGATAAAAATCATGAGGCGCTTCACAAGAACAAAAAATTCAAAATAAAAAAAGCTTTAAAAGTGATTAAAAATAGTGTTATAATTACAACTGGGGGGGGGGGGGGGGGGAGTAATTAATATTGCACCCACATTTTCTAAATTAAACATCTCTTTTAACAACGGTAGTTTCTGCCCCCCCACCCCCCGCAGCGGTGCAAACTCACTGATGCGCCTGCAGCCTCTCGGAGTTTCTGCTTCACTAAACATTAAAATAATTGTTTAATTTTCTGTTCCTCACTTCTGATTACCTTCAATGGTGTTTGTTTGTTGCAACCACCAGGTACAAAAACTAATTTGTTTTTATTTGACTATTTTTCTGTCCCGCCTGTTTATTATCTTCCTGCATCTCCTCTCAATCCTAAAGAAAAACTGCTACCTGCCTTCATATATATTCACCTTATGAGTTACCTTAGAACTGCAGTTCTAAAAGATCTACCGACCGCAAAAACAGCGGGGTGAGCGCCGGCCGCACTGGTGAGGTGCGTCACCCGAGGACAAAACAGGTGTGCTCTGCTCTGACGTCTTTTAACAAGTTTCCTCTACGCTGCAGGAGTTAAAGTTTACATCACAGAATAAAAGTTCTGTAGACGCGTTTGTTTATATCGGGGGGGGGGGGGGGGGGGGGGGACCTCATGCTGCACACATACAGCTGGTGTGATCGGCTCTGAAGAGCGTTGATCACAATTTGCAGATTACATTTATTTTTCACAGAGATCGGCTCCGGATTCCTCTTCCGTTGGCATTCTAGGAATTGAAACTAGGAATCGAAATAAAAAACTTTGAATGATTCCAGGAAAAACTAACTGTTGGTCCTGGTCCCAATCGATGCTCGATGCCCGACTCTACCGCTTTTAAAATTGGAACAGTAACATTTGCGACCCGATCCATCCTATTCCATGCCAGTTTGGGTGGTGGAGACAAAACAGGAGTAATGCTGCTGTGAGTTGGTTTTCTGTGTTTCTTCAAGAGTTTGTTAAAAAGACTTAAGTGTCTCGTGTTTCAGAACCTAGTCAGGACACATGTTCACTCTTAATTTATTCAATTCAAGGTTATTTATATAGCGCCAAATCATGACGAGTCGCCTCAAGGACCTTCACACAGTAAACGTTCCAATACAGGTCAGTTCATGAAGCCAATCAGTAAAATTTTTCCTGTATAAGGAACCCAGCAGGTTGCATCGAGTCACTGACTATTGTCAGAGTCTTTACAGCAATCCTCATACTAAGCAAGCATTTAGTGACAGTGGAGAGGAAAACTTCCTTTTAACAGGAGGAAACCTCCAGAGGATCCTGGCTCAGTATAAGCAGCCATCCACCACGACTCACTGGGGATCGAGAAGACAGAGCAGACACACACACACACTCACACTCACACACGCACATGCACACGCACGCGCGCGCACACACACACACACACACACACACACACACACACACACACACACACACACACACACACACACGATCTTTTGCATGCCTTATTTGGTCTCTCAGTGAATGAGAAGTAACGATTTTGCTTTTTGAGTTCTTGTAACTGATAAGTGACGTAACGGCTTGTTATGGGGCGAGGCAGGATGGGAGATCTACAGATGACTCAGTTCTAAACACCCTAAAGCCTTTAAACCTTTTCAGCTCCAGGTTTTTGCCATATTGTCCCTCCCTTTGTTTAATGCGCTTAAGTCAAGCCTGCTCCCACTGGATTAAATAACTGCTGTACTGATTTATATCAAGTAAGGCACGCATGCATTTTCTGTTTGGTGAGAGCTGAGCTTTTTCAATAGCCAAACATAGTTTTACAGCAGAAAATGCTCATCTAATCCGACTCTGTCCCTCATTTGGCTTGTTTGTTATCCCTAGAGCTCAACAGCCAGCTTCAAGGACCAGTGTGGGCTCCCCAGTGTGGCCAAACTCAAGCAGTGCATCCAGAGTCTGGCTACGAGGCTTCAGAGCTCTGATGGAGCCATGGGAGCCACCATGGTGCTGAGGGAGGGCTACCCCTCTCTTGAGCCACTTGTCAGCCTCTCAGAGATGACTCGCAAACTTCTTGCTGCCTACGACTCGGTCAGTATGTCTGCATTTCTGTTTTGACGTAACACTTAACACAACCTGTTCATCAGAAAACTGTGGTGCTCTGTGTTTTATTTGTAATTCCTGTTCTCTGTGACCTGGACCTGGGTAAAGAAACAAAAACGCATGTGTGGTTGATAAGTTGAACATCCTCAGACTGGAGTGACTGCACACACCAGTCCACATTCATGTACTCTGCCTAAAGACAGCAGTAACAGCATCATCATGCATTTGACAGTCGCCCACATGTTTCTTCACACAGTGAACGACTGCCAGCTGTGCCTCTTCCCTCTCGGTGTCCTGCAGCAGAGTCTCTCCCACCTTTTATTTACACCTACACATACCTCAGAATGCACAACAGTTCTTCACGTCTTTGTTCTTTTAGTGAGAGAAATGACGACCGGGTCAGTAACAGCTAGTCTCATCTTCACTCACAAAAATCACCCCTTCGTCTTCTCTCGGAGCACACCCAGCTTTAGCTTAGCGTCAGCTGTCTGACTGACGGCGTCACACCCCACTTTATAAAACTCTTTTTAGACGTATCAGCAGGCTATTCAAATATATTGGGACTGTTCCTATAGTTGCTTTGTGGGCCAAAGTCACTGAGTGTGTCATGCGCCTTACTGAAAGAGCTGGTAAAGCAGCCTTTGTGTAAAGGTCACACTGAGTACAGACGTTTGTCCCTTTAACAAACCGTGATGTGATGCGCTACACATGATCAAGGGATTTCAAGCAGGTTGTTGACACATCTGCATAGTCCAAAACAGGTAAAAAGGTTATATGCACCAGAAACCTGCTAAGTGAACGCAAGAACGGTTTGTTAGTAAGCTGTTTTATACGTGTTCCAACTGAAAGTTCATCATAGATAATACCAAATACTTTAAATTAGATGTCTGCTCTATGTTCGTCATGGGGTGCTAATTATTATTAATATTATTAAAGATGAACTGGCAGATTTTTCGTCATTTCAAACAAATTTTAGCTTTTTTGTTCGTACCCGTAATTCATTGACTTCTTTGCATGATCAATTGAATTGGCAAAACAACAAATCACATAACGATCAGCATAAAAATAACAAGAGATAAGTACAATACCTGTACAAAAGACTAATATAGAGAGTAAAATCAGACCTAAAATAGAGCCTTGTGGTACACCTTTTTTAACATGAACTAGAGTCTCCTGTATGAACACGTTGTGTAGTGTTTAACAGATGCTGCTTGGTTAGAGAAGCCTTTATTATACAGACTCTATTTGGAGTTGATGGTCCACTGTATAAAAAACGTCTGACAGCTTGATAAACACGGCAAAACAGGAGTTCCTAAAAGTCCAAAGCTTCGTGAGGGTCATTTAAAACTTACAAAACCATTTTCATTGCACAATGTTGTCTACTTAAATTTGATCCAAACTGATTTTATATGATATTTACTATTAAATAATCCAGCAATTTGATGCAAGTTAAGCATTTGAGCTATAATTTCACTAGTTTAGCTTTGAAACAGCTACTTACTCACTTTTAATTGATGCCCTCCCTTCAAAGAAGGAAGAACTGATTTAGGGTCATTTATGTGAATTAAGACAAATAAAAAACGTGGCTCTGCAGTAATTTAAAAAAAAAATCCAATCTGTGAGTAGAGAAAATTGAGAAAGGTCATAGCAAAAGACTTTTGGTTGGTTTTACAGAAGTTCTGGTAAAGCGTGGAGGAAATGGGGTTAAGGTTTTTGTAGGGACCGGCTTACACAGACCTGGAAATTTGTTTGTGCAGTAAGGTGACATGATGACTTAATTCTGCTCGGCTTCATGAGTGGCGAGCGTGGCATTGTGAGGTCCACGTTGACAGCCACTCCCACAACCTCTGGATGTCGCCCAGAGGAGTGACAGATCCTAGATAGGCCCCCTCATCTTTGTTGAGAGTCCATTTTTCCTGTTTCTTTGTCTCTATTACTTATTTTAGCCATCTTTTGTAACAGTTTCTGTCTTAGGGTAAAAAAACAACACAGATTTCTATTTTTTGTCTGGATAAGAAGAAACATATAGTGCTTAGTTTGCCTAAGACATAATAAATGTTCTAAAGACACAAGTGAGTGTTTACAGACAGAAGAAGGCCTGAGTGTTTGTGTCAACCCCAGACAAGTGAATGAAAATTGATCAACAACAAAAATGTCTAAAACTTTTATTTATTTATTTTATAGTGCTTCAGAGGGAGCACCCTTGATTGTGCTGTGCCTCAGAGAATAATAACAGTAAAGACTATTCTGTTCTGTCCTATTCTATTCGAAGCTATGATGGCTAACATTGTTATTATATCTATATATATTTTTTACTTTAATGTAAAAAAAATGACTGTTGAATCTGGAATCTCTCAGAGAGGCTAATCAAACCTTCTTAATAGCTTCGCCGGGGACACACCGGCCGCCAAAGCGCCGGGAGGCGAAGCGCCGGGAGGCGAAGCGCTCACGAAATTCGGCCGCTGCTCGCTGCTCCTCAGTTCAGACCAGACGCTTGTTTCTCCGCTCCAGTCGAGGCGCGCCTCGTAGTTTTTCTTTTAACCACTTGGTGTCCTCCATTTCCTCTCTGCCTTTTCTCTGCTCTTTTCCTCGACACCTCCCTCCCCCCTGCTGTTTGTGTGTGTGTGTGAACCTATGGTGTGAACCAGTTGTTAATAGCTGGCCTACGACTTTCTGCCTCTCTGTCCTGTTTGCTCCGGTTGAAAGACACCCAAAACCACACCCCCTTCACGTGGTCACACACACACACACACACACACACACACACACACACACACACACACACACACACACACACACACACCTACACACACACACACGCACACACGCACACACGCACACAAGGTTCGCTCTGTGTGTGTGTCTGTGGTTTTTATGCAGCGTCTGTTTACGAACACATTTGACTATCTCGGAATTGTATTTTGAAATGCTTTATTTTGTAAAATTTACCGGCCTGCCTCTTATGTCTAGGTTTGACTTCCTGCCAGAATTGATGCGGTTCACCCGTGGCTCGCGAAAAGAATAGAGCAGATGCCGAAACGATTGCTGCACGATGCGGGCTGGAGCGCCGGGGCGCGGTGCTTCGGCGGCCCATGTGGTCTATAGAATAGGATAACAAGGGTGCCGAATGAAGGCGGTCCCCGTTTCGCGGCACTTCGCAGCGCTTCGGCGGCCGGTGTGTCCCTGGGCACTGGATCGTTTCAGCGTCTGCTCTATTTTTTTCGCTAGCCGCGGGTGAAAAAAGGGGACAAAAAACTCCTATCAAAACCAGAACTTTATCATAAGTTACTCTCAGCTAGTCTTTTTCAGAAGGCACATAGCCAAATGCTCAAGGGGACAACCAGAAAACCAGATCTGTTGCCCCTGAACCACAGGATCTCAACTAAACCGGCCAACATATTCTCACACCCAAGGTGTCAAAATATGACGCATGTGACCAAGCCTCAATATATGACTATTCGGGACGTCCCGGCGCGTCAGGAGATGACGATCAGGGACAAACAGCTGACGCAGCATCCCAGAGCGCCGGTATCCAACGCCGGTGGTGAGATGGGCGTTAGAACTACTTTTGAACTACTTAACCTTCCCCTCACCCCATTCCTAACCTTAAGATCACAGTTACTGACCTTAAGGTTAGGATTGGGGTGAGGGGAAGATTAAATAGTCGAATAATGTCCGCGTGACCTCGCACGTCAAACAGTGACACTAGCGGAGCCACGTGAACCAGTGTGTCCCTGATCGTCGTCTCCTGATGCGCTGTGGCATCCCTAATTGTCATAAATTGAGGCTTGGTCACACGCGTCATATTTGATGCCTTGGGTGTGAGAATGTGTTGTACTGGCTGCTGTCCATGGTGCAGAAGTGTAGTACAGCACAGGAGGTACTCAGAGGATAAGGTGGAACTGTACAAGAAGAGGGAACTGGAAGCTGGCAGGTGTAACATCTGTTTAATGACCAATCAGTAAATACTTATGTAAAAATTCTGAATTCCTCCCTATTCAGATGATCGCATCCCAGAAACACCTGATTGAGAATGCAGATGGTGTTCAAGAGAGGATCGACCAGGTGCACAGAGAAGGTGAGTATGAGGAGGTGATGATTGGCTGTACAGGTGTGTCTGGAGCAAAGGGAGTAGAGGTCAAATGATGTGGGCTTTTCTATTGCCAACACCAAGGCCCATATGTAGAGGGCATGGCCAACCGATGGCTGGTATGTCCTGCTGACTTTCGCGTCTGACTAGATGTTTTGCACCTTCTTTGCATGCTAAAAGATCCTGATAACAACTGTTGTTGCACAACATTTCTGAACCTTTCCAGTTTTTAACAGTGAATTTAACCATCTGATGAATCTTATATGCACTGCTAAGGCAAGGCAGCTTATTTTATAAGGCACATTTCATACACAGAACCAATTAAATGTGCATTCCAGGTGCAAGACCAACAAGAACATAAAACATGGTCAGGAATCTTGGTGTGACCTTTGACCCAGCCCTCATCCTGGATTCTCATGTCCGTTCTCTTGTTCGCTCTTCCTTCTTCCGTCTCTGGAACAGTTGTTTATATTCTTTCTTAGGCAAATTTAAATAGCCCAAATCTGCCTCTTAATTGCCCCGCCGTACCTTTGCTTATTTGAGTGAAAGATGGGTATGTCATGACTCGAGGAAGGTGTTTAACCCAAGACATGCAGAATCGACTCAACACCACTGGGTAAGTTAAATAAAAGTTCTTTATTTTAAACCGGGAACAAAAGTTGCACTGGGAAGTCCAGTGGAGGGTGTGCCGTACGGTGTTTGTCCATGTAGTAATCCGTGAAGTGCGAGGAAGGTGGGGAGCCAAGGTGAGCACTGGTGGAGGACCGGCTGGCCGAGGTGGGTGAGGCAGCGGAGAGAATCAAGGCAGGCGCAGTGGAGGAGGATGGGACGTGGTTCTGGTGATCCGGGGTTCAAGCGGCGAGGGTAATGAATGAAGTGGAGTTTTCCTGAACAGAACAAACAAACAGGGGTTCAGAGGAGAATCCAAAAACTTAATCCAAAAACAGTCCGTTGTCCTAAATCCAAATAATCCATAAACGAGTTCAAGCGAGCAAACAAACACGAGGCTACCTAAACTAGAGCAATCATCCGGCGTAGAGTGGTGTCTCCATCCTCCCTTTATACCAGACTTCCTGATTGGAGATTCAGGGCAGCTGCTGCCCCCTCCGCTCCTCAACTGTGGGAAATTGACTCAAAGGTTATAGAAGAAGAAGAAAATATCATTTCTATAGTGCCTTTCAACATAAAAATCAAGAGGCGCTTCACAAAAACAAAAAATGTAAAAATATAAAAAAGCATTTAGAAAATGTTTAAAATTATATTTAAAATGAGCAAAAGAGAGAATTGTGATAAAAAATGTTAAGAAAGAGAGAGAGTGAACAGGAAAGAGGGAAATCAGTGGATCCTGAGGAAGGTGGAATAGGTGGGGAGAGCAGAATAAAGAGAGAGTGGGGAAGAAGGTCATACAAAAGCCAGCTTGAACAAGTGAGTCTTCAGCTGCTTTTTAAAGGAGACCACTGAGTCCACTGATCTCAGGCTCAGGGGGAGAGAGTTCCAGAGTCTGGGGGCCACAGCAGCAAATGATCTGTCACCTTTGGTCTTTAGCCTGGTGCTGTACAACCAGTAGGCTTTGATCACTGGACCTCAGGGACCTGCTGGGGGTGTAGGGACTAAGAAGATCACCAATGTAAGATGGTGCTTGTCCATGTAAGGCCCTATAGACCAGAACCAGGATCTTGAAATGAACCCTGAAGTTGACTGGCAGCCAGTGAAGCTGGAGGAGAAGCGGGGTGATGTGGGTGTGTGTGGAGGACTTGGTCAGAAGCCGAGCACAGGCATTCTGAACGACCTGCAGACGGTTCAGGGAGGTTCTGCTCAGACACGTGAAAAGAGAGTTACAGTAGTGTAAGCGTGAGGAGATGAAGGTGTGGATAACTGTCTCAAGTTCAGAGCGGGACAGAATGGGACTCAGCTTAGCAATGTTCCTGAGATGGAAGAAGGAAGAGCGAACAAGAGAACTGACATGAGAATCCAGGGTGAGAGCTGAGTCAAAGGTCACACCAAGATTTCTGACAGATGGTTTGGTGTGAGAAGCAAGCTGACCAAGAGAGTCTCTGACTTTCGTAACCAGCTTGTCTGGGGCACAGATGAGGATCTCAGTCTTATCTTCATTCAGCTGAAGAAAGTTCCCCGCCTTCCAGGTTTTGATGAGTCTAAGCAGGTGTGTAACAGCTGCAGCTTAGACATCTCATGGGGCTTAAAGGAGATGTACAGTTGCATGTCATCTGCATAAAGATGGTAGGAGATTCCTTTGAAGGAGCTCAGGATGTGCTGAAGAGGAAGCAGATAGAGGAGGAAGAGCAGAGGCCCCAGCACAGAACCTTGTGGGACACCATGGGTAAGAGAGGTGGTGGAGGACCTACACTTGGAGACGGCCACAGAAAAGGAGCGCTCAGAGAGATAAGAGGAGAACCACTCCAGAGCAGATCCTGATAGACCTACCCAGTCTCTCAGCCTCTCCAGTAGCAGGTGATGGTCAACAGTGTCAAAGGCTGCAGTCAGGTCCAGCAGGACCACAACAGAACATTCTTCTGCATCACTGTTGGTCAGGAGGTCATTAGAGACCCTAAGAAGAGCTGTTTCAGTAGAATGAGCTCTACGAAAACCTGACTGGAAGCTATCATAGATGTTGTGTTCATCAAGAGCAGCTGTGAGTTGTTTAGCCACAACCTTTTCCAAGATCTTGGAGATGAACGGAAGTTTAGAGATGGGTCTGAAGCTGCGATGGAGAGAGGGGTCAAGGCTCGGTTTTTTAAGAAGCGGGTGGATTACAGCGTTCTTAAAGTAAGCAGGGACCTGTCCAGAGACCAGAGAAGCATTAATTATAGAGAGCACGCTGGGACAGATGGACTGAAAAGCACTTTTAAACAAAGATGGGGGTAAGATGTCGAGGGGGCACGCAGAGGTCTTCATAGAGTTAACTAGTTTGGTTAACTCAGGCAAAGAAACCGGAGCAAAGCTATCAAGGATGATGGGCCTGGTTGGAGTCGGGAGAGGCAGCAATAAGGCTGAAGGAGAGATGCTAGATCTAACCTTATTGACTTTGTCCACAAAGAAAGACAGAAGGTTCTCACAGTCTGCAATAGAGTGGATGGAGGCTGTAGGAGAGGCAGGAGAGACGATGCTGCTGATGGTGTTAAACAGCACCTTGGGGTTCCCTTTGCTCCGGGACACCAGGTTGGAGAAATAGGAAACCCTCGCGTCTCTGACTGCAGAGTTAAAGGATGTCAGAAGATCCTTTAGGTGCAGCAGATGGACGTTGAGATGGGTTTTCTTCCACAAGCGCTCAATTTTTCTGCATTGGCGCTTCAGGCTGCGAAGGCTGTCATTAAACCAGGGAGTAGGGTTCACTGCAGGAACTGATCTGGTTCTGACAGGACAGATGTTGTCCAGAATGGAGAGTCAGTGCTCGTTAAACTGAGAAGTTAAGGAATCTGGGTCGTTATCAGAAGAACAGGGTGGATCAAAAGCAGCAGAAAAATGGCTAGCTGTGCTCTCATTAAGAAGACGAGAACTAACCATACGGCGAGCAGGAGGTGGGGACGCAGAAACTGACAAATTAAAGAAAATGCAATGGTGATCTGAAATATAAACATCCTCAGGACAAACACTGTCAGCATTTAGACTCAGGGTAAAAACAAGGTCTAGAGTGTGCCCTTGGTGTGTGTGGGGCCAGAAACATGCTGGGTAAAGCTGAAGGTGTCCATAAGGCTGGAGAAATTCATGGCAAAGTGATCAGAGGGATCAGCAATGTGGATGTTAGTGGGAGAGGAGCACTCACCTCGGCTTGTGCACATGACAGGGTAGTTGGTTTTGGTGGGTGATGTTCTGGGTTCAGAGATCCGGTTAGAGATGCTCTTGTTCTTCGCTTATTCATTAAAGCTTGTTGGCTCGGAATATTTTTCTCAGAAAATATGACATTTATTGTGACACCTTTACAGTATTTACATAAAACTGAATGTGTGTTGCTCTCAGCAAGATTGTTGTGCTTTTAAACAACTCACCATCGTAGGTATTTACTGACCTTTACTGGTAGCTGTTTGCCTTATGCATACATATTCTGTCCTGTAAGTAACAACATGACCATCAACATACCCTGTTGTTGGTCTGAAGGTATTTAGCAAAATCCAGTTGAGTCATCACATATGTGAGCAGGTCCTGAGCAGAATGGTGCATGTGCTTGTTTGTGATTGGCAGGGATGGATTTCCACGAGGATCTCTCTCGGCTCGGCGAGAAGGAAGGACTGAAGGGGCGAAAGCTGAACAAGGCTGTGGAGAGTTTCACCTGGAACATTACTGTGCTCAAGGTACTCAAATCCAGAGGTGTAGCTGTAGACCACCAGCTTCCGGCAGGGGGGGGAACAAACTCCATGCATTTACTTGGGAGTCTGTAAGGCATGGTACACACATAGCAGGATTTCTAAACTGTGGCATGATTTTCAAAGCATGAGAGAGTATACACGTGGCCATGGAACATTAAGGATATACCACTGTTGATCCTACATTGTGCAGTGTTTTGCAACATCACAAAAACTACACACAAACGGATTTCATGGGAAAATCACAAGTTCAAATGTCACTTTGGAGTAAAAACATGGAGGAGGGGGAGTGTGCCACATGCGTTTGTCACCATAATTATCTTTAGAGCCATTACGGTAAATGCGTGCGTCCATAATAGTGTTGGAACAATTATCCTGCCATGAGAACCAGGCTTAACAGGAACAGCAACTTCACTTCCTACTAAAGCTGCTATAGAAAAGTTAGAAAACAAATTAGCTCAAATCATTTTTTTCATGCATGGTAAACTCATTTCTAGCATCGAATAGCTTAAAAAAACAACAATAAAGTAGTTATCTTGCATTTGTCTAAAAACCTCACCAATTACACGTTTCAGACTGAAACCAACTATTGGACCATTTGGTTGTTGGTCTCGCCAAATCCCCAAATCGCGCTCACTCCTCACCCCTGTCACATGGACCTAAGGGATAAACCATCAACCCTGCTCAATGGTCAACTTTCCTGGCGGGGTCACCCATTAGGACAGTGGGAGGGTTGAAGGTGCAGTATGTAAGAATATAGTGAGAATTTTACAATGAGAAAATCCCTAAAGAGTTAAAAGTTTCTGTCATTTTGGAAGGAAAGTTATACTGCATTATGGCTGCAGGGATTTTCAGTTTTGTCCTTTTCAAAACAAAGGAAGGAGGAACTTAACTACTGTTTACCATCAGTGAGTGTGGGGGTGCCGTGTCTCCCACGAGCTAATACTGCAGCGCCCACATTTGTAATTTGACAACAGCCAGCAGAAAACTCCAGAGTATTTTGAAGTGGTTGCGGTCAGTGGCGACTCGTCCATAGGGGGCATAGGGTGCCGCCCATCGACATAAATATACTGGACATCTCCTTTCCATAGGCTCCAATATCACGTTTTTGAGGCCAGATGGGAGGTGGCCACCACCGCCATTTTGACCGCGTCACAGGTTCCGTCAAGCCCAGACAATTCCACAAAAGGGAAGAGAGGAGGAGCTGAGGGTGTGGCTGTAAGGCTGGGATCGACTGACGACACCCGATTGAACTAGCTACAAGCTAACCTGAAGCTAACCCAAAGCTAACGCGGAGGTGGGAGCTAAGCTAACAGAGGTAGCAACCTAGCTACAACCGGAGTTAACTGTGCACAACACCAGAGCTTCTGAGTCAGAGATATGCCAGGCTGACCGCTGGGTAAAACCGGGTGGAACACAGAGGTCTCCAGACCTCCACAGAGGTCTCCGAGACCTCCACAAGCCGGCAGCTGCACAGCAGACAAGTGCCGCTGCGATCTGAGATGCGCAGAGCTGCCGCTGGGGAGAACCAGGTGGAAAGGTTTCCATCCCAGAGCTCCACAAGCCGGCAGCCCGCGCATCAAACAGAAGCCACGATCAGACAGAGATACGCCGAGCTGCGGGAGACCCAGCCGGCATTCCACGCAGCAAACAGAGGCCGCGATCAGACAGAGATGCGCCGGGCTGCGGGGAGGGGAGAAACGGGTGGAAAACAGAGGTCTCCCGAGAGCTCCACAAGCCGATAGTCGGAACCCAGCTCCACCAACATGTTATATTTCAACCCATTTTCTAAAGTGCAGCATTATGTTAAATGCACTTGGTTTTACCGTATTACATTTAAATTTCATGGTTAAACAGTACATGTTAAAATCTAAGCTCAGCTCGGCAGTGACCTAAAATACATAAATATAATTTTACTTACAGAAAAAAATGAAGTGGAGACTCCTTGGACGCTCTATTAGTGCAATTAATGCCACAGCAAGTCATTTTGTCCAACAATTGCACAAAAAATATCCAAAAAAGAATACAGAAACACAGAGACTCAAAATGCCGGAGCAGTTTCCAAGCCAGACCGAGGCTCTACTGAGGCCTTTCCATGGAGCTAGCTCTGTGGTCACGTGGGTCTGAGGTGGCAGTCACATGTGTCGAATGCTCATTAATTATACAGAATTTTAGGCTTTGAATTTTAGGCTTTTAATACACTTAAACAGAAGAGTGAGAAAAAATTCACCCCCCTCAGAGTTGTCATGAGTGTAAACTAGATAATTTAAACCAAAAACATGTTTTGGTACCAGGCTGTAAACATGTTTATTTCTGCTGTGAAGTTGGTATTTTTAACATGGGAGTCAATGAGGATTTGCTTGCTTCTGACACCAGCCCCTAGTGGATGAGGGTGGAACTGCAATTTATTTCACTTCCGGGTTTGCCTCAATTTTAGAGCCTCATTGTGGGGTCTTGGTTTTACCACAGTTTTACCACAGGATGTTATTTCTACATAGTGAACCTTTAAATTAATTTTTTTGTCTTCTTTTCAATGTGAGGTACTGAGACATTGGTGCTACTATTTCGAAGATGAATAAGACAAAAGTAGCCACTAGTATCTCGTGAAACTTTTAAAATGTTTTAATAAACAAATCCACTTTTATGGTGCTCTTACACACCAAACCAGCATTAAGTGGCTATGAAAGGCTCCTACAGTGAATCTAATCACATCAATTATCCCTGTGCAAAATAAAGTTAGCACATAGACACAGCAGCAAGTCCATCCTTTTGCTGAACTACATGTGCTACTTTAATTTACATCACACCATCATATATATATATATTGTTGTTTGTGCTTATGGGCCAAATATCAGTTCAGATTACCCACCCTTTTTGGAGTCCCTGGGACGAGTGCTAGATAGTGCTCCATCAGGGGACTCCATTGACCAGCTGGGGAACTTCAATGCTCACGTGGGCAATGACAGCATGACCTGGAGGGGTGTGATTGGGAGGAACGGCCCACCTGATCTGAACTCCAGTGGTGTTTCGTCATTGGACTTCTGTGCAAGCCGCAGTTTGGCCATAACGGACACCATGTTCGAACATAAGGATGCCCATCGGTACACTTGGTACCAGGGCAGCCTAGGTCGCAGGTCGATGATAGACTTTGTAGTTGTATCATCTGACCTGCTGCCGTATGTTTTGGACACCCGAGTGAAGAGAGGAGCGGAGCTGTCAACTGATCGCCACCTGGTGGTGAGTTGGATCAGATGGCAGGGTAAGATGCCGCGTAGACCTGGCAGACCCAAACGCATAGTGAGGGTCTGCTGGGAATGCCTGGCAGAAGAACCTGTCAAAACGGTCTTCAACTCCCACCTCCGGCAGAGCTTTGACCGCGTCCCGAGAGCAGTGGGGGACATTGACTCCGAGTGGGCCTTGTTCCACTCTGCGATTGTTGAGGCGGCTGTTGCTAGCTGTGGTTGTAAGGTGGCCAGTGCCAGTCGTGGTGGCAACCTCCGTACCAAACAGGCACAGGTTTCATACCAAGTGAGTAAAAAACAATGAGATTGACATTTTGTACATGCAAGTCTTCATAATTGTCTGTGTGGAACAGTGAAATATTTTCCATATGTATTATTGGTTCTGTGAGAATAAGCATTGTTTTCTGCATTACTGCTAACAGAAGGCTTTCAGACAGAAATTGTTTGCAAAACACTTTGAAGTTTTCTATTATCTCTTCAGGTTTAAGACCACATTGTTGTGGAATTTCATGTTCCAGCTTTGTTTTTGAAGTGGACATGTTAAGTGCACTTTCTATTCAAAAGAAGAAATAAAAAGATGATTAAAATACTTTTTTGTGTTTAATTGATTCTAATTCAAGACAAAATGACTATATTGTTAATAATACAGGCGGCTACAGAGTATCATATTTTTGTTTTACATTTTTGGTTGGTGGTGCGCTTTGGCTCAAAAAAGGTTGAAAAACACTGCCCTTCTCCACAACTGCTGACCTCTCCACCTTCACAACTCTTCTCAAGTTTCATTTGAAAACAGTTTAAAATCTGCTTCTGATAGTTGCGTAATCTGCTTGTTTTAACTGGGTTTTTGCAGCAAGTCTGAGTGTTTAGAAAAGCACTTGATGAATAAAATGTTATTATTCTATATCATGACCCTAAGACCTGCCCTACTGTGGTGTCCCACCTGAAGGCTGAACTTCTGCAGCTGCAGCTCTCATGTAACGTAATGTATGTTTTTACCAGACAATTTCGGAGCCGTCTGGTCCGAGTCTGGCCGGGTCAGACGGACCAGAACCTCTGAAGATACAGCTGTTATCCCTCCGGTAACTTGAAGTGTGGAGTTGTGACACACGTCTCTTGTATCCTTTAGTTTGAGCTCCGAACATCAGTACTGAACTAAGAGGCTTTAGCTTTTCTCCACTAAAATGAAGCTAAACTAGAACTTGTTTCATCGGTGATGACGTTTAACAATTAAACCGATTGGATCAACAGACTTGAAATAAAATGTTGTGAAATTATCAACATTTTATTCATTTTATTATATTTTTACCTGACAAAAACTGTTGTCCAGAGCACCTCCTCCTCCACCCACCTATTCATTTCAAGTTTCCTCAAATTCAGAGGAACACATCCTGAAATCATTGAAATTGTTTGATTGGTGGGCTCATGGTTCAGAGGTCACATGGGTGAGTAGGTCACTTATACTTTGGATCAATCAGCATCCTTAAATGAGCATCTAAGATGATTGATTGACTGAAAACCTGACAAATAATAAAACTGTGCTTTTTTTTTTTGGTTAAACCTGAAATGATAGACTCCTAAACCTCAAAGGCCCCTGGCCACGGCCCCGGTTGGCCCGTGCATTAAGGTGGCCTTACACGCACTAACCAGTCAGCCAAAGGGAAATCCCCTTGGCCAAGTAGCCAGGGCGCATGATCAATCAGGATACCCTGTCACATTAGCAATATTCTGGAGGTGGATAAAGGAAATCCTACAAACCTGTTTAAGGTGGCATTTGAATGACATGTCCTGGTCAAAGATAACACCAAGGCTCTTTACTTTACTGGGCAGCAGTAGCTCAACAGGTTGAGCGGGTTGTCCAGTAATCGGAAGGTTGCAGGAGATTGACTGAGCAATTTCTTTTTGTGAGGTTCTGGACCAAAGATGAGGACTTCAATCTTGGCTGGATTTAACAGCAGAACGTTTTGAGTCATCCATTTTTCAAGAAAAGCCTGTAATCTAACTGATTAGGTTCCTGTTACCAGCTACCTAAAACTGTCCCATTCCGAGACTTGTTTAACCACATCATCACATTTAAAACCAGTTTTGAAACCTCTGAATTCTGTATGTTTGAGTCTGATTGATGGGTCTTATCTGCTTCAGGGTCAGAGTGATCTGCTGCGCGGTGCCAAGATGGACTCTCTGGATGCCTTGCGGCAATTGGCTCTGGCTTGTGAGGCATGCGGACTTACCTCCTCCTGCAACTCCTCGTCCAGCTTCTCCAATGCCGAGCTGCACTTCTCCACATCAGGCCGGCGAAGCAGCACACACAACAACAACGGGCGCATCTGACACACACATCTGAGCTGCCACAGCAATTACAGAGGAGTAAAATGATGAGATGGAAAGACAAATGGGTTGAGACAGGAGGTTTGAGTGTATCCCTTTATCAGTACAGTAAAGCCTAATGATGAGTTCTAATGCAGTGTGTCGGTCAAGCCTGTGGAGAGCTGGGAAACTGCCTTTCCAGTGTTCTCCTCTGACTGTGATTCTGGGGTGGGGTGGGGGGTGTTAGGGTGCAAAACAGAAGGAAATGAATTTAGATTCAATTCAGGTCCTCTGTGTTTATGTTGGAGACGTTTAAAACAAGAGCCCAGAAAGACTCCATACAGGACGAAGGCAACACATTCTGTTGGGTTTATCCTGCTTTTGCTGTCTGATAAATAACAGCAAAGTGCACAAAGGTTTAAACTCACTGATGAACACAGATGAAGCCACACAAACAATAAAAACCAGAAAGTGTTACTTATATTATCCTTGTTTACCTGTAAGGCTGGTGTCTCTGTCCTTTCAAGGCTTTAATAACATTTGTCTAGATTGTCCAGAGCTTAAAAAGAACTAGATTCACACTAAAGATTTCATAAATAAATAAAACGGTCTTTCCAATCTTACGTGGCTCGTGAAGACAATGAATGGCGGAGCCACTTAGCTTGTGTTATTGTGCAGGAGGGGCAGATTCCTGCAGCGCCCATCAGGTAATCTGTATCTGTGCAGCAATAATTAGCTGACAGCAAATCAATGAGACTGGAGGTGGGTAGGGAGGAAGAAGACAGATGGGCCTTTGTGTGTAAGCGTGTGCATCTTAATGCAGGATCTCACGTGCGTTCGCTGCTTTAACTTCTAACACTTCTAATGCTCGTTCTCTTGTGTTTTAACCAAACTCAATCACAAATATTTCTACAAAAACAGGACCAGACCTTCTCACGATTACATCCTCACTGTCCTCTGGGACCAAAGGGCCCAGCAGATATGTTTTTATTTATTTATGTATTTATTTTCACTGTCTTATGTTGAGTCCTAAGAACAAACAAGGTTGAACAAACTGAAATGGCAGCTCGATGACAACTGGGGTCTCAGTGTGTTTGTGACTGATAGCTCCAGTGTTTTCTACCTGCTCACTGATCAAATGCAAACACCTCACCCGAGGGGGAAGTCACAGGTTTCTTCTGCATGAGTCAGGTTTCAGTAATAAGATTGTTCTTTGCTACGTTGGAGTTCAGTGTCATTAAACCTCCAGGGAAAAAATGACTGTGTGCTCTGAAATAAAGTCTGCACGTAGCAGAGAAATGTCAGTTTGTTAAAGATGTGAGGCGCGGGTCACCCTAAAGGTCTGAGGCTTTGGTTAAAACATTTCCTCACGCTAAATCATCTGAGGCAAAGCATTTCACAACACTGGAAATTGAATGTATTTGAGTGTCATTGTATAGCTGTTACTTTTAGTTGGTTGAGTCAGCACGTCAGTTTGCTGAAGTCACTTCAGTTTCTTGTTGACTTTTACAGTAACCAAAAATCTGTTTGTTCTGTCAAAAGAGCGTCGAGGGACCAAGCCAAGTTTTCATCTTTCTAACAAATGTATACAGTGGTGTGAAAAACGATCTGCCCCCTTCTTGATTTCTTATTCCTTTGCATGTTTGTCACACAAAATGTTTCTGATCATCAAACACATTTAACCATTAGTCAAAGATAACACAAGTAAACACAAAATGCAGTTTTGAAATGATGTTTTTTATTATTTAGGGTGAGAACAAAATCCAAACCTACATTGCCCTGTGTGAAAAAGTAATTGCCCCCTGAACCTAATAACTGGCTGGGCCTCCCTTAGCAGCAATAACTGCAATCAAGCGTTTGCGATAACTTGCTATGAGTCCTTTACAGCACTCTGGAGGAATTTTGTTCCACTCATCTTTGCAGAATTGTTCTAATTCAGCTTTATTTGAGGGTTTTCTAGCACGAACCGCCTTTTTAAGGTCATGCCATAGCATCTCAATAGGATTCAGGTCAGGACTTTGACTAGGCCACTCCAAAGTCTTCATTTTGTTGTTCTTCAGCCATTCAGAGGTGGATTTGCTGGTGTGTTTTGGGTCATTGTCCTGCTGCAGCACCCAAGATCGCTTCAGCTTTAGTTGACGAACAGATGGCCGGACATTCTCCTTCAGGATGTTTTGGTAGACAGTAGAATTCATGGTTCCATTTATCACACCAATCCTTCCAGTTCCTGTAGCAGCAAAACAACCCCAGACCATTACACTACCACCACCATATTTTACTGGTGGTATGATGTTCTTTGTCTGAAATGCTGTGTTACTTCTACGCCAGATGTAACGGGACATTTGCCTTCCAAAAAGTTCAACTGTTGTCTCATCAGTCCACAAGGTATTTTCCCAAAAGTCTTGGCAATCATTGAGATGTTTCTTAGCAAAATTCAGACGAGCCCTAATGTTCTTTTTGCTTAACAGTGGTTTGCGTCTTGGAAATCTGCCATGCAGGCCATTTTTGCCCAGTCTCTTTCTTATGGTGGAGTTATGATGAGTTGTCTCTGCGCTCTTGGGGTAATTTTGGTCGGCCGCCGACTCCTGGGAAGG
Source organism: Nothobranchius furzeri (assembly GCF_043380555.1). Taxonomy (NCBI): domain Eukaryota; kingdom Metazoa; phylum Chordata; class Actinopteri; order Cyprinodontiformes; family Nothobranchiidae; genus Nothobranchius; species Nothobranchius furzeri. Next base: position 36,398,468 of record NC_091754.1, read on the forward strand.
TTCACCACTGTTCCATGTTGTTGCCATTTGTGGATAATGGCTCTCACTGTGGTTCGCTGGAGTCCCAAATCTTTAGAAATGGCTTTATAACCTTTACCAGACTGATAGCTCTCAACGACTTTTGTTCTCATTTGTTCTTGAATTTCTTTGGATCTTGGCATGATGTCTAGCTTTTGAGGTGCTTTTGGTCTACTTCTCTGTGTCGAGCAGCTCATATTTAAGTGATTTCTTGATTGAAACGGGTGTGGCAGTAATCAGGCTTGGGGGTGGCTACAGAAATTGAACTCTGGTGTGAAACACCACAGTTGAGTTATTTTGTAACAAGGGGGGCAATTACTTTTTCACACAGGGCAATGTAGGTTTGGATTTTGTTCTCTCCCTAAATAATAAAAAACATCATTTCAAAACTGCATTTTGTGTTTACTTGTGTTATCTTTCTTGACTAATGGTTAAATGTTTTTGATGATCAGAAACATTTTGTGTGACAAACATGCAAAAGAATAAGAAATCAGGAAGGGGGTCCTACCTCAAGTGGAGGAGTTTAAGTATCTCGGGGTCTTGTTCACAAGTGAGGGTAGGAGGGATCGGGAGATCGACAGGCGGATCGGTTCGGCATCTGCAGTGATGCGGACGCTGAACCGATCTGTCGTGGTGAAGAGGGAGCTGAGCCAGAAAGCCAGGCTCTCGATTTACAGGTCGATCTACGTCCCAATCCTCACCTATGGTCATGAGCTTTGGGTAATGACCGAAAGAACGAGATCGCGGATACAAGCGGCCAAAATGAGTTTCCTCCATTGGGTGACCGGGCTCAGCCTTAGAGATAGGGTGAGGAGCAGGGACATTCGGGAGGGACTCGGAGTAGAACCGCTGCTCCTCCGGATCGAAAGGAGTCAGTTGAGGTTGTTTGGGCATCTGGTCAGGATGCCTCCTGGACGCCTCCCTGGGAGGTGTTTCGGGCATGTCCAGCCGGCAGGAGGCCCCCGGGTTGACCCAGGACACGTTGGAGAGGTTACATCTCCAATCTGGTCCGGGAACGCCTTGGGGTCCTGCCAGAGGAGCTGGTGGAGGTGGCCGGGGAGAGGACGGTCTGGAGCTCCCTAGTTGGGATGCTGCCCCCGCGACCCGGACCTGGATAAGCAGAGGAAGACGACGACGACAACACCACTGTAATTGGTGCAAACTTGTGCAGATGTGTTGGAGCCTGTTTGTCCACAGTCTTAGAAAGAAGAGTCACACCAGCTAAAGCGTTTTCTGTTTTAAGAAATACAGCCTTCACAACCAGAGTTCACTTAGCAGTATTTTTTAGGTGTTTACCTTTACAGAAGACCCTAGGTTCAGCCACTCACCACAATCTTCAGTCACTTTTAAATCACTTCTGCATAATGATCTTGATTCAGATTTAATGCTTTCCCTGTGATGGTGTTTTAGAAGATTTCACTGCTTTCTTTGTCATCTATGATAAATCTTGTCACTTCTTCAATTCTAAAGAACCAATGAAAAGACGCCAAATAATGCAAAACTGCAAATGTCTGAGCAAACAGCTTCATAGTTGATGTTGAGACTTCAATAGAGTGAAGCTGTTTCCTGACTACACCAAGTGTTGTGTGTTGATAAGTGTGGCTCTAGGTGAATCTGGTGTAACACACGTGGAGAGTGCAGAATTTAGATCAATCCATAGAGACACTTCAGGTGCAAAGAAGGAAATCACAACAGTAAACTACAAAGATCCTTTGAGTTTTGAGCAGTAGTGAACCGTTTCATGTTGGAGTTTAGGGTGCTGTAGAGTCTCTGTTTCCCATGTGTCTTATGGAGCTCGCTCTGTTGTGCTCTTCAATGTACAGTATGATGGTTCCTGTCCGTGCAGTCTAGTGGCTGAATAGAGTTATGGGAGAGTTGTTCTATTGCTGCAAACGTGATGTGGATCTGTGGAAATTTGTAACGGCTCTAGTGTGTGCATCTCTTTGGCATCGTTTGTGTAGACTTGCATCTACAGTTCTGATCTGACCTGCTATGTTGTTCCCTCAGTCACTTGTATTTTTGTATGATTGAACTGAATCAGAGACAAAGAGTAAAACTATTTATTAAAGTGTGTTTAAGCTCTGAATAAATATCACTAATTCACTGAACCTTGCTTTTATTTTGAAAAGCTACTGTGTTTTCTATCATATAATTTAACAAAAGTATGTATTCCGTATTAAATAAAGTTATCTTTTCCTGAGTTAATTGTTTTGTTTATGACTTGTTCAGTTTCTTTTTCTAATGAAATGTTAATAAAAGATTTTGTATTCTTCCTCATAGCGTGTGGAACACCCATACAGCTCACCCCCTCACCCTCATGCTGGTTGCTGTAGAATGTCCACAAGTGTGCTGATGTTGGTTACTCCAGCACATGGGTGGGTAGCATTATTTCCCCAAGGGCTAAAGTTATATGAAAATAACTGAAGGACAGCATCAGGGTTCAAAACACAGGGAAGCTAAGGGGAACCAGGGGAGAGACAAGTCTCAAAAGACGTGTGTATTTGTAACTAGATTTGTGCATGTGTATGTGTGTGTGTAACTAAATCTGTGTGTGTTTCACACTTTCTACACATGCACAAAGGTTCTGTGCATGGCCACGTATCATTTACAGAGTCTTGCCACCAAAAGACAACAATGGTAAGACTTTACAATAATGGTCCTTGTATTAGCCTCTTCCCGGGGTGCCCCAAGGCTCAATTCTGGGTCCTTTAGTATTCTCATTCTACATTCTACCTCGTAGCAGCATCTTTGCCAAATTTCACATCAACTACCACATCTATGCTGACGACTACCACCCTTGGAATCTGATTGGCCACCCCAGGTGCCACCACACTAATTTACCTTTAAATCGGCTTTTCATTGTCCTCAAAAGGCTTGGGGGTAAAGCAAAAACGCATAACCATTGGTGCCACCCATGCATAAAGTTGTGCCTCACCTGGGCCACCCCATTTTGAAAGATCTGGACACGCCACTGTTTGGCTCTAAACCCTCTCAACTCATTTCAGTCATTGGTTTTCCTACAACTTCCTTTGTAGTGACCTTTAAAAGTCAATGTCTGTAAAGGCTGCATGGAGACAGGTCGACACGACCAAGTTAAACCTTTCAACAGTTTCATCTACCACTCTGTGGAAAGTTCCAAGATTTAGTAAGAGTTGGATCATTTGTTCTTGTGTTGTTGTTCTGTCGAGGCCATCACCATTTTTAGAAGTGGTGCAAGCTTATCCAAGGTCCACATCTAGCTGTGTGTCTGTTCACCACACGTCCTCAGAACATTAGAAAAGCTGCAACCCAGTTTCATTCGGGGGGCTTTTACTCTGATGGCTGTCTGTACGAGCTGATTGTCAAACATGTTACCTGGTGGGCAGATGACATCACAGCTGCTTTTTCAAGTCATAGATTGCATAAATGCCAGCAGATGGCAATGTTGCACCATGAATGGCTTTTTATCAAAATCCAACTGAATTGAAAGATTTTAATTCTGCTTACTTGACAAAGGCATGCCAACCAAATGCTCTGACTTTTTAAGTTACTTTTACCTTGTATTAGTAGCTCCAATGTATCATACCTTCTCCTGTGTACTTATTGTGACTTTGTACTGGCTGCTTTACCCTAAAGTTACTAAGGTTTAGCGGTCAGCTGCTGCTGAGAGGATGACAGGCTGCTCCTGGAGCAGAACTCTGATGGCTGGGAGAGAAGCAGAAGAGGTGAGAGAGGCTAGAAGTGGAGGTGACTGCTGGGAGCAGCCCATTGTTGACCTCCAGACTGCCAAGGAGGGATGTGTTGGCAGAACTAACCCGCACTGCACACGGGAAGCATCAGCGGTGCGGAACATCACTGCATCAAATAGAATCCATTACAGTCTTTGGAGTGTTTCAAACCAGCCGTGAAACGGCGATATTCAGACGCATCCCAGAAGTGATGTGGCGTGGGTTCTATTATTTCCACAAGCTGCTCCTGAGATGTGCCAAATTTTGCAGCTAACAAAGGCCTAGACAGGAAATCACACAGTTTCAGTGTAAAATCCCTGGTGATTTTCAAAATAAAAGTATTACAGCACTGCAGTTTTATATATCTGAAGCTTATGTGTGACTCAATGGCTTATTTGCTCCCAGTATCATTCCAAAAGTACAGCGGTGTGTTTTTCATGCCTTTGATCCTGGCAGTGGAGAGGAACAACATCATATATGACACCAAACAGTGATATGTGATTTCCTTCTTTTTGGTTTAATAACAGATTGCATAAACAAATCACAACCTATGAAGTCTCGAGGGATCTTGAGATCTGGCAAGATGAGTGAGTAGCATGGCAGAGAAGCTGCACTGGAGTTCACCGCGGACGCTTCCAGTGTGCAATGCGGGTTAGTTCTGCCAGCACATCCCTCCTTGGCAGTCTGGAGGTCAACAATGGGCTGCTCCCAGCAGTCACCTCCACTTCTAGCCTCTCTCACTCCTCTTCTGCTTCTCTCCCAGCCATCAGAGTTCTGCTCCAGGAGCTGCCTGCCATCCTCTCAGCAGCAGCTGACCGCTAAACTTTAGTTGGCCCCGCTCTGCCTTAAGACGACTTGGCAGAAAGATTTGGTACCACACAAGTCCGTTGTCCTGACCCCATTTGGTCGCGGTTCCCAGCCGTCATGAATTATTAGGCTAAAGCTTCAGCTGAGCCTGCCAAGCTCAAGTTCCGTATCTCCACCTATGTCCCTGTAACTAAGGTGGAAAGCTTTTCTGAGTGGGGCAATCATCCCACTACTCCTTTAGAACAAGACCTGGTATTGTTGTTCAGGAGAAAGAATCTGCTAGCTAGGCAGCATGCTGTTCCCACCTCCAAACACGATCAGTTTCTGACGCGGCTCACCGACGCTTACACCGCTGTGATTTCCAGATGAGCACTGCAGGTAACATTGCCCTTCTCACCTCCAGCGTTCTGAAAAAGGTTGTAAGTAAGCAGTATGTAAATTTTAATTATATAGCACTCATCACAAACAGAAAATCACAAAGTGCTTCACATAGTCAATAACATCATAAAATCATAAAGATGAAAACAGTCATAAAATGACAAAATACCATCAAACAAATGAAAGATGATCACAAATTTGAGTTAAAATAAGAAAATAAAAGATGTAGGTAAAAGCGGCTTTTAAATAAAAGGATCTACAGCTGTTTTTTAAAAGTCTCCAGACTGTCAGTGCTACATAAGGATAAAGAAAGAGCCTTCAAAGTCGGGGTGCAACAGTCTGGAAGGAGCGATCACCTCGACTTTTATATCTGGTCTTTGGAACTTCTAGAAGGTTCTGGTGTGTGGACCTGAGGGCTCGGGTTGGAGCATGAGGCTTTAACAGTTCAGTAATATAGGGAGGAGCTTGATCATGTAGAGCATTGAAAGTTATAGTCAGGGTTCTAAAATGAACTCTAAAGTTAACGGGTGTAAGAATTTAATTTACATATTATTTAATGAACCATAAGACATGAGATTCCATAGTAAATATGAAATCAATCTTATGGATCTTTGGGTACTTTTAACCAGAAGATTGGAACTTTTTATTGCAGGGATTTTGTAACACCTTCGTATTCACTCAGAGACAAAAGGAGAGTCAAGTTTTAAAAGTTAAAGATTTATTACTAAACAAATTAAAACTAGACTAACTTTAACACTAAATGTATGGTGTAACTAAGGTGAAGTGAGACGGAGAATGGTGTAGTGTGGAATGTTGTTCAGAACCAGCAAATCCGGTGAAACGATTAGTTCTGATGGGAGTGAAGGTGATGTCTTTGCGCTAAGCTTTGATTTGGAGATTCATAAACACATTTGACGCCATTCTGACGGTCTACGAACCCTTTCGGAAGTCCCCGTCTAGATCAGGAGGTGTAGAGGTCCAGCTTGGACCTTTCCGGAGTCGAAGCCTGTAGAACAGCCGCGGCCGCCGACCAGTCCTGTCTTGAGATACTTACGGGTCACAACAGTTTATCGGCATCTAACAAGACCCAAAACGAGGTCGTGATGGTTCAGCTTTTATTCTGAAAGGAACCGTTGCAGCAGGTGGAACAGCAACAGATTTTATCCAGCTTGTCGTTGGTTCTTTCGGCTGAAGAGGAAAGTTATGGATTGGCCACCCCGTCAACCTCTCTAGAACGCTTTGAACTGGCGTTAAAGATGACGTAGGCATAGTTTTATAATTCAGATGTTTTGATTTACGGTCAAATGAAAAGATGACAGATTTACCAACCACCATCAAAACCACGCCTCCATCAGATCTGGCAGATTCTGATTGGATCAGTAAAAGCAATGTGTGATGTGGCTTAACATTACGTGTGATCAGTCTCTAGTGGAAACATTTAAAGTTATATTACTTATTATTTTCTGTAGGATTATAATATCAAGTAATGAATATTTTCATTTCACAAATTGGTTCACATTTTATTATTGACTAACACTTTGTTTTATTAGCTTATTAAAAATAGAGTTCTTTGATTTATTAAAAAGAGAGAGTCCTTTGTCTTCATTCTTCTCTTGGGCTGGAAAGGAAAATAGTTTAGAAGCAAATGCATGACCTTGAACAATATCTCATGCAGATTAGTTCTTGCTGAGGAGAGCGGGGAAATGACTTTTGTAGAAAACAGTCATTTCATTCCATTACATATCCCCCCCTTTTCAAAGGTACGGTGGTCCGTACAGGGACCAACTGGCGTTGAATAAACCAGAGTCTAAAGGGACTCCGACAATAGGGGAAGGTGCAGTTCCCTAGGAAGAGGCCAAAAGTGGTGAGGTACGAACCCCACTCTGAAGAACAGTACATGGTTTCAACAGTCTCACATGATCCCTTTGGAAGCACACAAGTCAGCAGATTATTAAGGTACCCACGTGGGGATAATAATTTGAAGCAGGAGCAACTTTATATATCCATGGGTAGTGATCCAGTGCAGGAAAGAGCAGCAGGCAGGTCAGGTCCCAACGAGCGAAGTATCCCAGCAACCATGCCTGAATCCACGGACGACCAGGTCCTACGAGCCGAAACACCAATAAGGAGTAGAATCCGATGACGAATCATAGGTCCACCCCCAGGAATTGAGGATCATCAGCGAAACCCAGAAGAGGAGAGAGAGCACAGCACAGGGCACTTCAATGTAGACACAACAAGATGGCGTCTAATGCAAATTAATAAACAAAAAGAAACCTAGCACTGTGAGTACCTGCATGTACTATGTGTAGCAATTATGTGAATTAGCGTTTTGAATGAAGAAATTGATTCAATACACTACGTGTAGTGGAAAAAGTGGTGCAAAAAGAATAAAGTAATAAAACCCTATACTGTGTATGGGAAAAATCATTGCACTAAGTAAAAATGTAATCAAAATGAAGGGCAAAAATGGTTGTAGCCCATAATGGTAAATTAACAAGTTAATCATAAAATTTTCTAAACTTAATCACTGTAGTAAAATTCTATAAAAAGATAGATATATGAGTGCCAAAGAGCACTAAAAATGTAAATCAGTGAAGTTAGTAATCAACCTACATGTGAATGTTCCCATGAGGAATTAAGATTAGTGAAAATAAAACAAATTTGGATAACAGTAATATGTGGACTAAACCCATCTACTGTTAACTAACTGTCATGATTCGCCCCGGCCTCCCTGACTGTGTCGCTTCTTCCGTAATTAGCCTTATTGTTCTCACCTGCCCCTCGTTAACCTGCCCATGTGTTCCCTGATTGTTCTGTGTATTTATACCTCCCTCTTTGTTCCTGTCGTTGTCGGATCATTGCGTTGTCTTCGCTGTGTTCGTGCTTGTGCTGCTACCATTAAATCCATTTTTATTTTTTCATCCGTGCCTGATCTTCTGCCTCCTGAACCCTCCATCACACATGGTCTGCCATCTCCACCCTCACCTCATGACAGAATGATCCGACCAAACCTGGACCTGCGGTGAGCTAACACCTGTTTCTGGAGGATTTTTTTCTTTTTTTTTTTCTCCCTTTCAGCAGAGGGAGATTTCGGCCTGGAGTTTTTTGTTTTTTTTGGCGCATCCTACCTGTCTCGGGGTGGTCGAGCCCTCTGGGAGATCCTGGCGCATCCTATTTGTCTTCGGGGTGGTCAGGGTCATTCTCCTCCTGCTGTTTTTGCCCTGTCCTGTTTTTCATGGAAGCTGCTGTTTTCTGGAGTTTTTTATGGAGGTAAAACCCCCTGCGCACGCCAGCGTTCTTCGGAGTGGCAGGGCTGGTCTTCCGCTCCATGTCTGCTTCCCTTCACCTGAGCCTGCCTGTGGATCCATTCGAGTCATGGTGTGCACCTGCTCAGGACGATTTGCCGAGTACCTGCTATACCGCTCCTGGTTTCCTCCCGTCGCTCCTGCTGTTCTTCCGCTTCCTGGATCACGCCTGCGGGGTCTGTGCCTGTGGATCCTTCATGCTGCGGTCTCTACTGGGTCCTGCGCCTGCTGCTGCAGTTCCTGCTGGGTTCCACGCCTGCTGCTGCGGTTCCTTCGGGGTCCCATCCCTGCTGCTGCAGTTTATGTTCCTGTCCAAGTCAAGTCAAGTGTTCCTGTCCAGTCAAGTCAAGTGTTCCTGTCCAGTCAAGTCAAGTGTTACTGTCCAGTCAAGTCAAGTGTTCCTGGTCTCAAGTCAAGTCAAGTGTTCATGTTCCTGGTCTCAAGTCAAGTCAAGTGTTCGTTTCCTGGTCTCAAGTCAAGTCAAGTGTTCGTGTTCCTAGTCTCAAGTCAAGTCAAGTGTTCATGTTCCTGGTCTCAAGTCAAGTCAAGTGTTCATGTTCCTGGTCTCAAGTCAAGTCAAGTGTTCGTTTCCTGGTCTCAAGTCAAGTCAAGTGTTCGTGTTCCTGGTCTCAAGTCAAGTCAAGTGTTCGTGTTCCTGTCAAGTCTTCGAGTCCCTGCTCCAGGTCAAGTGTTCCTGTCAAGTCTTTGAGTCCCTGTTCCTGTGTCCAGGTCAAGTGTTCATGCATCAAGAAGTCCTGGGTTTGAGTCAGGAGTCCGAATTCGTGTGTCCAATCCGAGTTTCCTGGTCCAAGCTCAAGAGACCCTCGTCAGTCAAACTTGAGCCACCTAACTGAGAGGCCCCTGCTCTGCAGCCCCGGACTGATTTGTGTGTTTCCAGTTTTCGAGTGTCCTGTCGATTTCTGGTGTCCCGTGCCTGCTGCTGTCGAGGTCCAGCGTAATGCTGTCGAGTTCCGGTGTCCCGCGCCCGCTGCTGTTGAATTCCAGAGACCAAGTTCCCATGTCCAGTCTTCCAGTTTCCCGAGTCATGTGTTCCCGGGTCATGTGTTCCCGAGTCATGTGTTCCCAAGTCTGGTGTTCCAGTGTTTTCAGGGTCTCCTGTGTTGTGTGGCTTTGTGGGCTTCTCGTATCCGCCATTTGGGGGGGGGGGGGGGGGGGGGGGGGTACTGTCATGATTCGCCCCGGCCTCCCTGACTGTGTCGCTCCTTCCGTAATTAGCCTTATTGTTCTCACCTGCCCCTCGTTAACCTGCCCATGTGTTCCCTGATTGTTCTGTGTATTTATACCTCCCTCTTTGTTCCTGTTGTCGTTGGATCATTGCGTTGTCTTCGTTGTGTTTGTGCTTGTGCTGCTACCATTAAATCCATTTTTATTTTTTCATCCGTGCCTGCTCTTCTGCCTCCTGAACCCTCCACCACACATGGTCTGCCATCTCCACCCTCACCACATGACACTAACTGATTATCTGACTTCAGGAACCCACAGCATGTTCATCTCAAATCACCCAAGTCTGCACGTCATGCATGAACAGGAAAGACAACCATGCACGCACACAAACATAGACAAATTGTGTAACTCGAGATAGAGCTATGGAACCGACGAGGCGCGAAATCACCCCCCTTTCGAAGTCGGTAAGTTGTTAGTGGTAGCATTGACCAAATTAGTGGAACCCTTGTGTGGTTTGATTTGGTCCCTGTGAACCCATTTATGGACGGGCTCCTTGTTTGTTTGGGTAATCTTGATCTGATACACGACTGGAGAGAGCTTATCAGTTATCGGGTATGGGCCTGACCACTTCGGCAAAAGTTTCTTACCCAGCTTCCCAGAGGTGTTCTTGATGTTACCAGTTTTAGGAGCGAAAATGTAGAACCAGGCCTCATCACCTATGTTGAGTTCAGAATGTGAGGCCTTCTGATCATGAGGAGTCATACTGCCCCCTGCTGGTTTCTTCAGACTTGTCTGTGAAAAAGAAAACACAGCATGCAGATTGTCTTTGAGGCTCTGCAAAACCCGCTTACTAATAAAAGCCACAGCGCCACCAGACTGAACTGGCTGGAACAGCAGGCGATGGTTAAACATTAAGAGATCTGGGGGTCTTCGGAGAGAGATCAATGAAGAGAACACAGATTCATACGGTCGTATTAGAGGAGGCTGAGGAGGAAGCACAGCCACGTTTAGGATCAGACAGAAGCATGTGACTAGCGAGAAACACATTGTCTGTCCTGAAGACTGAAAACAAGAATGATTTAGGCTATAAACAGGTGCAGCCTTACAAGGGTCTGGAGTAGATGTGCTCTCTGGAGGGCCCCCGGTCGACACACAGGTGCGATCAGAGAGATCAGAGAGGGTCAGCCAGTAGAGGTACAGGACGACATTCGACCCCGCCTTTGGTAGGTAAGTCACACACATGAGGTTTAGAGGTCATCAGCGGAAAACCAGTGCAGGGACATCAGAATAGGAGTGATGCGTGCTCTTCTGTTTGCTCCAGTTAGGAGCCTCGCTGCAGAGTTCTGGACCAACTGAAGGAGGTCAAGGGCTTTTTTGTTAAAACATGTGAAGAGTGTGTTATAGTAATCTAGATGGGAGGAGATAAAGGCATGGAGAACCATTTCAAGTTCATGTTTTGACACCAACCTTCGCAGTTTAGATATTTCTTGAATGATAAAAACAGTTTCAGACCAATGTTTTTGAGTGACCTTCAAGAGATATTGATTGGTCAAAAACACCAAAATTCCTCAAGTTTGTCTTGACGGCAGAGGATGAATGACCAAGTTTTAGACTAATCGGGGAACCATGCTCTCAGGGGCAATGATCAGACATTCAGTCTTTTCAGAGTTTAACTGAAGTACCGGTAAGTTATCTTCTAGCCAGCTGGTGATCGCTGATAGACACTCTAGTAATTCAGACAGTTTATAGAACTCAGAATCCTTAAAGGAGCAGTACAGCTGAATATCATCTGCTTATAGGTGATAAGAGGCATTATGAAAAGAATCAATTATCTGTCCAAGATGGTGTTTGTACAGCAGAAACAACAGTGGACCCAAAACAGAGCCTTGGGGTACCCCACAAAACAGATCGGTAGAATCTGACATGATGTCGTGAGGATTGGCGGAGGACCACAAGGACACCAGTGCATAGTAGGCAGTAGAAAATAGTTTTATTAGCCTGAAGCTAAGAGGAGATGTTACCAGAGTGGGGTTCTGGTAAAGGCAGAGTCGAGGGCAGGCGTGGGTCAGAACCATGATGATACGAAGCAGGTTCGAGGAGCAGGCAAGAGACTTGGTCGAGGACAGACGTGGATCGGAACCAGGCTGAGACGAAGCAGATACGAGGAGCAGGCGAGAGACGTGGTCAAAGACAGGCGTGGATCAGAACAAGGTAGGTTCAGGACGTGGTTATCATATATGTAATGATCCCAGACACATATCAGCACGTGTGAATGCTTAGACCCCGATTATAAGACGATCCCACATTTAAAAATTATTTTCAATTAAAATTCATTAATCATGGATATATATATATATATATATATATATATATATATATATATATATATATATATATATATATATATATATATCCATGATTTTTATCATCATTATCAATCATTGGTTGTTAAGAGAAAAAAATTTCAGTTCAGTAAATCATGTAGGAGACACCCTCAGTGATATTTGAGAAGTGAAACTAAGGCCTAGTCCACACGTAGCCGGGTTTTTTTTAAAAACGAATATCCGCCCCTCCAAAAACTTGCATCCACACCACCGCATTTTAAAAACAAACTCTGTCCACACGTACCCGGATAAATACGTTGTTAAGGACATGCCAGACCTGTAGGCGGCAGTACTTCCCCCAGTTCTTAACCTCGTCCTTCGTCTGTGGTCTTCCGCAAGGAGCAGTAATTCCGCTTGCAAAAACAAACAAGCAAAAAGCGCTTGGACAATTGATGGATCAGGTAGTGACAGAGCGCAGCTCTGAAGGCTTCCATGATGCCAGCTAGTGTAAACACAGGTCGCACACGTGATGTCAGCATTTTTTTGTCGCAGCTCTGAAGGCTTCCATGATGCCAGCTAGTGTAAACACAGGTCGCACACGTGATGTCAGCATTTTTTTGTCGCGGAAAGTGACGTTGCGGACCTTAAAACTCCGGTTTTGTCTGTCCACACGCAGACACCCAAAACGCAGAAAACGCAGATCTTCACTTTGGCCGGAGTTTTTAAAAAGATCCGTTTTCGTGTGAAAAAACTCCGTTTTTGTGTGGATGACAGGTCAAAACGTAGGAAAATATCTACGGTTTGGCAGATCCCCGGCTACGTGTGGACAGGGCCTCAGTTTATAGGATTTACAGAAAGTGTGCAGTAATTGTTTAAACAAAATTAGACATGTGCATAAATTTAGGCACCACATTAAAGAAATGAACTCAATATTAAGTTGATCCTCCATTTGCAGAAATAACAGCCTCTAAATGCTTCCTATAACTTCCAATGACTGTCTGGAATTGGACCATTCTTCTTTACAAAACATCTCTAGTTCATTCAGGTCTGATGGCCTCTGAGCATGGACAGTGCTCTTTAACTCACACCACAGATGTTCAATAATATTCAGGTCCCTGGACTGAGATGGCCGTTCCAGAACGTTATACTTGTTCCTCTGCATGAATGCCTTAGTAGATTTTGAGCAGTGTTTAGGTTCGGTGTCTTGTTGAAAAATCCAGACCCGGTGCAGCTTCAGCTTTAGCACTGATTCCTGGACATTGGTCTCCAGAATCTGCTGATATTGAGTGGAATCCATGTGTCCCTCAACTTGAACAAGATGCCCAGTCCCTGCACTGGTCACACAGCCCACAGCATGATGGAACGTTGGTTATGAATTGTAATTCCAGACTCTACAAGTATGGCGTAGCCCTTTAAGCCATGCCTATTGGGTTTGTTCTTGAACAACTGACCTATCACTGAAGAACTTTTAATGTACACACGCCTACAGGAGGGCCCTGGTCCTATTAAGGAGATTGAGGACCATAGATCATCTCCAAAGGCTCAATGAGACCCCGCAACAAGTCAGGTAAGGGGTTTAAAGGGCTACCATACTCATAGAATCAGGGGTTACAATATGTAACCAACGTTCTATGTCATATGGCTTTGCCCTTTAAGCCACACGTATTGGGTTAAAGGCGGAGCAGGATGTAGTAAACGCCTCACTGGTGAAAATAACAGGAAGCAAAACATCCAGACATAACCAAAATCACACCTCCACACAGCTGTCGGCAGGCATACGAGAAAGACGAACAGCTGGAATGAGATGTGATGACAGCTATAAGACAAAGATGGTAAGAGCTGGTAAGACACCAGGTGGTCAACCAGCACAGGCATGAGAATACACAACCACCAAGAAAAAAATGGATGATAACAGAAGTCGTTAAGAGGTGATTATAAGAAGTTGGTCTGTGAGGTCGAGAAGTTTCGACTAGATATAGTCGGACTCACCTCAACGCATGGCTGTGGCTCTGGAACCAGTTTCCTTGAAAAGGGTTGGACTTTCTACCACTCTGGAGTTGCTCCCACTGAGAGGCGCCGAGCAGGGGTGGGCATACTAGTTGCTCGGGGGAGAGAGGTCCAGAATCTGGGGGTCACAGCAGCAAACGATCTGTCACCTTTGGTCTTTAGCCTGGTGCTGCATGTAACAGAATGAAATGACAGTTTTTCCCCCTCCTCTGACACAGGACTAGTCTGCATGAGATGTGGTCTCAAGGTCTCATGCATTTGCTTCTAACCTGCTTATTTTCAGCTCAACAGAAGAATGAAGAATGAATTCTTTTATTTTAATTAATCAAAGAACTCTATTTAAATAAGCTAATCAAACAAAGTTTTAGTCAATAAACAAGATGTGACCGATCTGTGAAATCAAAATATTAATTACTTTATTATAATCCAACAGGATTTAAAGGTACTATGACTTTAAATGTTCCAACAGGACTGATCTCATGTAGCGTTAAAAGACATGACACATTGCTTTCACTGATCCAATCAGAATCTGCCAGATCTGACGGAGGCGTGGTTTTGATGGTGTTTGGTAAATCTGTCATCTTTTCATTCGACCATAAACCAAAACATCCGAAGTATAAAACTATGCCCACGCCATCTTTAACGTTAGTTCAAAGCATTCTAGAGAAAGTGTTGGAGTGGCCAATCCGTAACTCTCCTCTTCAACCAAAAGAACCAACGACAAGCTGGAAACTTTGTTGCTGTTCCAACTGCTGCAACGGTTCCTTTCAGAATAAAAGCTGAACCATCAAGACCCAGGCTCGGGTCTCACCAGACGTCAATAAAATTGTCCTGGCCCGGGAGTATCTCACAGACTAGTCTGGTCGGCAACCACTGCTTTTCCTACCGGCTGCGGTTCCAGACACAACCAGTAGGCTTTGATCACTGGACCTCAGGGACCTGCTGGGGGTGTAGGGACTAAGAAGATCACCAATGTAAGATGGTGCTTGTCCTTGTAAGGCCCTATAGACCAGAACCAGGATCTTGTAATCAACTTTGTAGTTAGAGATGTCCTTTATGATGGACATGTGGAGATCCTTATTAGGAATGCTTGATATTGGCTTTTTCACCGATGTCCGATATACTGATATTGTCTTAATTTCCAATACCCTTATAAACCAGTACCGATATATGCCATGTCATCCCCTCATAAAACAGTCAAACTAAAACAGTTAGGTTTCTAATATCACATATCTCCTATTATGCTTACATTTGAAAAACATTTCTGTGCAAAATGACAACTTCTGTTTAAGTTAGTAACAGAAAAATTAGTTTGTCTCCAACAGTAACTGAATCCCATTCTCCTTAAGCGTGACTCTAAAATATGAGTATCAATCAGTAATGTATTTTTTGCTTTGCTGCATATGCAGTTATGGTGAGAAAACATTTATAAAGATCTCTTCAGATAAGAGATAAGAGGGCCTTGGGTGAAGATTATTTTTAATGTTTTAGTGGTTTGTTGGCTGTCGAGCGACACGTAGCTACATGCTGTGAGGACAGTGTATGTTCACTACACACAGAAAATTTCTACTTCACAAGTTGTGCCAAATAAACTAAAATATTCCAAAAACTTTACCTCAGATCTGTCATATTTTCAAATTTTGAAAGAGAGGAGACGTAGCTGAAGAGTTTGATGTATAATATCCATCCATCCATCCATCCTCTTCTGCCTTGGGAGCCTTCCTTTAGGCCTCTTTCTGATAGGATTTAAAAGCCTCACCAGATGGGCATCCAGGAGGCATCCTAACCAGATGCTGAAGCCAACTCAACTGGCTCCTCTCGATGTGGAGGAGCAGTGGATCTACTCTGAGCCCCTCCCGCTGACTGAGCTTCTAACCCTATCTCTAGGGGACAGACACCCTGCATAGGAAACTCATTTCAGCTGCTTGTGTCAACAATCTCATTCTTTCTGTCACTGCCCAAAGCTCGTGACTACAGGTGAGGGTAGGAAAAGTAGATCAACAGGTAATTTGTGTCACACCCTGTCCTGTCTCCCCATTTGGTTCAGCCTGTGTCTCTGTTGATTGCTCCCACCTGCCTCTCGTTTCCCAGTCACCCAAGCTCCCAGCCCTCCTGTATTTAAACCCCTCCAGTTCTGTGTCTCTTGTTGCCTCATTGTTTCCATGTCCTGTGTCCTGTGATCAGGGGCGGCGTTAGGCCCGGCTACTTGGGCTGAAGCCCCGGATCTTTCATGATAAGCCCCGGATCTAAATCGCGGAAGTAACATGCAGTACCAAAGTCCAACAGAGAGAGCACAGCTGGCAGTAGTTTGTAAAGTCCCATTTAGTCTCCGCATTTGACCCATCCCCTGGGGGAGCGGTGAGTTGCAGACACGCCGCGCTCGGGAACTATTTGGTGGTTTAACCCCCCAATCCAACCCCTTAATGCTGGGTCCCATTTTTCTCAAAATCTTTGGTATGACCCGACCAGGAGTATAACCCGTGATTTCCCGATCTCAGGGCAGACACTCTACCACTAGGCCACTCAGTCGGTATACAGCCTGCCTGTGCCTCCACCACTGAAGAAAAGCCCTTCAGCAGCTGGCTTCTTCTACAGTCTTTGTCTGAAACGCATGAGTGAAGATGGACATAAGGACGTTTTTTTAGACCAAAAGTACAACGACAGAACCCCAGCTTTGATGAGACTGGTGCTGACTCAGGTTTGTGAGTCTTATTTGAAAATATTTGTTGTGCTGCTGGTTTGCCTAAAGTTAGCTTACTATCAGGTAAAGTTGTTGGAGAAAGAAAGGGAATATTTACTATGATCTCACACTAAACACTAACAGGAACAATACTCTGCCCTGAATATGCTGAATATGTAGCTTCAGATTAAACATTACGTGGTAAGAGCCGGATTAACGCAAAGGCAAAGTAGGCACTTGCCTAGGGCCTGATTGGCTGGATGGGGCCCAGACAGAGGAACAAAATTATAAATAAATAAATTAAAAATTAAATGTACAAATGTCCTATGATAGAATTTGTAGCTAGGACTCCTATCTACAATTTGTTTCAATAATTTATCAATTAACTAAAAATAGTGACAATGTTTATCATAACCATAGACCGTTTCATTGGCTACGTCACATTAAACCTCTGGGGTCCATGGACAAGTATACGCGTCTTTTGAGCAGGTCTGATTTGGGACGCTGTAGCAGCAAGACTCCGCCTCCCTGGGTTTCGGTTTCAATTCAGCTTTAAAAAGAAGATTATAAACTACACCCCAGTTTTTAAATTTTGTTAATAGGCCACGTAAAAGCGGAGTTATACTAAACTAAAAAATGACCTATTTTTAGACAATCTGATAACTTGTCAAAACAGCAGTTTAGTAATCCGTGAGCGAATGTGCTTGTGAACATTAAAAACCCACAAAAACACGAGATCCTTTTGCTGTTGGTGGACGTCTCACATATTCAGTTGATAAAAAGCATCATTATGTAGCTGAGAGAGAGAAAGGAAGGCTGCACGAGTAAAGAGATGTGCGCAACGAGCCGCTTCGCGGGGAAAGGAGTGGCGCGACCGGAGTAACAACAAACAATTAGACAGATATTGACGGTAAACTTTGTATTTTGAAGCGATCCGGACAGATATATTGTCTCTGCAGTTTAGTAGGCTTTTATTAGGCTTATATAAAGGAGGATGAGAAGGATAAATGTCCACCAGGCAGTTCAGATAGTACGGCTGTTTTTTGAACTGGAAGCGGAGGAAGTGGACGGAGACTCACAGCCGGAGTCTGAGGCAAACAGCGAGGATGTTGATGATGATGTGGCAGATCCATCCTTCCTCATAGAAGAGTTGGGTCATGATGAGGTAGAGGATGAAGGAAGAGATCCAGCTCCTCAGAGATCCAACAAGAGGAGTGGGCGGCGCCACGCAACTGTCAGATCTCGGCGTGAGACGGAGCCACTCTTCTCTCTCCAAAATCCATGTATATTATTGCCAAATTAATAAAATAAGTATAAATTCAGATAGTCCAGGTTGTCCTGAAATTAATGATACCCCATAAGGCGATATTTATTGTTTTTATTAGAAAATACAAAAGAAAAACCAAAATGAGTCAAAAATGGTGATTTACACTCTGGATCCCAGAGAGCTAATAATTTTTTTAAATTAGTTATTTGCTATATTTAATCATATTTTTTATAAATGTACAGTCTAGATTACCAGTCTAAATGATAAAAAACATTCGTCATAAATGTTTGTTGGTTTCACAGTAAAATAAACAACTTTTTTCCTATTCAGATTTTATGTTTTTGAGTGATTTAAGGTCTAATATGCAACCCCTTTATGTCCAAATATAAAAAATAAGTATAGATTCATAAAGTCCAGGTTGTGCTGAAAAGATTGATACCACATAAGGCAGTGATTATGGTTTTTATTTTGGAAATACAAAGGGAAACTCACGGCAAATTACACCCTGGACCCCAGAGGGTTAAGGCGCCACCCAATTAAGGACATCAGAGAAGCGGTCAGAGTTAGAGCGGGACACAACAAAGCTAGCAGGTGTTTTTGAGTAGGCTAACTTTCACGATGCTTTCGGGTGCGGCAAAACGTAAAAAAGAAAAATATTTAAATGAAGAGGAACTAAAGAAGAGACAGCGGGGGGCTTTACAGAAGTTTCTGTCGGGCTGCTCGGGCAGCCGTCCGACAGCTGTGAACATGCTCGAGTCAGCAGAGCCAGAGGCCGGGCCCAAAGTCAGACCCGGAGGAGACACGACCCGAAGACGCAGTGGAAGATGCGGCGGAAGACGATGTAGCGCCAACGCCGTCAACATCAGCGCCTTCACAGAAGGACAAACTGGAAGAGCAGCAGCCAGCCAGAAGTGAGCCCAATATACAGGTGCTGGCCAGTAAATTAGAATATCATCAAAAGGTTGAAAATATTTCAGTAATTCCATTCAAAACGTGAAACTTGTACATTATATTCATGCAATGCACACAGACCAATGTATTTCCGATGTTTATTACGTTTAATTTTGATATTTATAGGTGACAACCAATGAAAACATCAAATCTGGTATCTCAGAAAATTAGAATATTCTAAAGGCCAATGAAAAAATGTTTGTTTCTCTAATGTTGGCCAACTGAAAAGAATGAACATGAAAAGAATGTGCATGTATAGCACTCAATACTTAGTCGGGGCTCCTTTTGCCTCAATAACTGCAGTAATGCGGCGTGGCATGGACTCGATCAGTCTGTGGCACTGCTCAGGTGTTATGAGAGCCCAGGTTGCTCTGATAGTCGTCTTCAGCTCCTCTGCATTGTTGGGTCTAGCGTATTGCATCCTCCGCTTCACAATACCCCATAGATTTTCTATGGGGTTAAGGTCAGGCGAGTTTGCTGGCCAATCAAGGACAGGGATACCATGGTCCTTGAACCAGGTGCTGGTGGTTTTGGCACTGTGTGCAGGTGCCAAGTCCTGTTGAAAGGTGAAGTCTGCATCCCCATAAAGTTGGTCAGCAGCAGGAAGCATGAAGTGCTCTAAAACTTCCTGGTAGACGGCTGCATTGACCCTGGACCTCAGGAAACAGAGTGGGCCAACACCGGCAGATGACATGGCACCCCACACCATCACTGACGGTGGAAACTTTACACTGGACCTCATGCAACGTGGATTCTGTGCTTCTCCTCTCTTCCTCCAGACTCTGGGTCCTTGATTTCCAAAGGAAATGCAGAACTTGCTTTCATCAGAAAACATAACTTTGGACCACTCAGCATCAGTCCAGTCCTTTTTGTCCTTGGCCCAGGCGAGACGCTTCTTGCGCTGTTTCATGTTCAAGAGTGGCTTGACACACGGAATGCGACACCTGAATCCCATGTCTTTCATGAGTCTCCTCGTGGTGGTTCTTGAAGCGCTGACTCCAGCTGCAGTCCACTCTTTGTGGATCTCCCCCACATTTTTGAATGGGTTTGTCGTCACAATTCTCTGCAGGGTGTGGTTATCCCTAGAGCTTGTACACTTTTTTCTACCACATTTTTTCCGTCCCTTCGCCTGTCTGTTAATGTGCTTGGACACAGAGCTCTGCGAACAGCCAGCTTCTTTAGCAATCACCTTTTGTGTCTTGCCCTCCTTGTGCAAGGTGTCAATGATTGTCTTTTGGACAGCTGTTAAGTCAGAAGTCTTCCCCATGATTGTGGTGCCTTCAAAACAAGACTGAGGGACCTTTTAAAGGCCTTTGCAGGTGTTTTGAGTAAATCAGCTGATTAGAGTGGCAGCAGGTGTCTTCTATATTCAGCCTTTTCAGAATATTCTAATTTTTTGAGATACCAAATTTGGAGTTTTCATTAGTTGTCACTTATGAATATCAAATTTAAATGTAATGAACATTGGAAATACATTGGTCTGTGTGCATTGCATGAATATAATGTACAAGTTTCACGTTTTGAATGGAATTACTGAAATATTTTCAACCTTTTGATGATATTCTAATTTACTGGCCAGCACCTGTAGTCTTACAGGAGCCTCTAGACCCAGACAGGGTATTAACAACTAGCTACCCATCTGATCCTGCAAAGTGGTACCAAACTGATGAGTACTTTGCACTAAACTATCCCTCTCAAAATATTGGATATTCTTCTGCATCACAGAGGAAATCTGGAGACATAGACTGAAGCTTAACCAAGGAACATTTCTTTAGACGTGTTTCTGCTGTGATTGAGGCCTGTGACAGTAGCGGTTTTAGGCACGGGCAGACAGGGCAGTTGCCCGGGGCGGCATTTTTTCATGACACAAAAGGGGCGCACAAGCGCTGAGTAAAAAAAAAAAAAAAAAGGAAATCTGCGCCGCACCGAGGTTTTCTATTATCTGTCATATGACAGTGTCTGGATTGGAAACTGCAAGTTGGCGCCCCCTGCAGCTGCAGACGCTCCGTGCACCGTGTGTGTATGAAGAAGAGGAAGGGGAGGGGTGCGGCGGGGGAATTCACCTCTGGGTGGGTCCAAATGAAATGAGCAGGTAGGGGCTGAATCAACTATATCAACATGGCTAAAGTTGATCACATCTTGATGTTCTTCCACATTTCATTCATAATATCATAAACACAGGCCTATCATTCTTTCAGGTTTCTCTGAATAGTGTGAAATGGCCGAATAAAAAAAGGAAAAACAAAACGATTTTGTGGTCACACCCCCATCAAGGTCAAATTGTTTAGTCCTTACTGAAGGAAACTTATCGAGTCAGGAGCCAAACAGAAGAGATGAACATAAAAAGGCTAAAACCACCAGGTGCCCGATTCAGGAATAAAAAAGAAAAAAAAGAGGAGAAAAATAAAGGTATGTACGCTCTCATGATGAATGTTTTCAATTTTTTGAACCAGTTAACTGGGATTTTAACGGTTAAATTCGGTCAACTAGTTGCTAACAGAGCTAATAGGGCTGAAATATTGAAACGAATATTCAAATGGTTCGAATAAATTCCTTGAATCGTTTTTTACTGATTCAAACTAGGATTTGTTAAATGCTCGCTGCAGCCTGTGGCCTGCCTGAACAACAACAAACACATGTTGATCATGTTCACATAATAATAAATAAAACAACTCTACAAGCAGAAGAAAACTCCCCAGTCACCACTAACCATCCTGTTTATTTATTGCAGATGGCTGCACTGATTATTTTTTACCTGGTTTGTTCTGTAAAAGTTGGCATTTTTGGTAGTCTCCAGTTTTTTTTTATGTCAGTTTAAATTACAATTTCAGGGGCAATTCTAAAATATTATGGATCATGATAAAGATCTATTGGAGATCTACCCCAACTTTTGGACTGCTCTGCCAGTCACTGTGGCTCAAGCTGAGAGGAGCTTTTCAAAACTTGATCAAGTCATACCTGAGGTCAGCTATGTTTCAGGGGCGGCTCACTAACCTGGCTCTGATTAGTATCAATCACTCAGTAGGGGAGCAGATTTCATATGATGACATTATTGATGACGTTGCATCAAAGTTAGGTTTTAATTTTAGTTTGTGTTTTCTATTCTAAGTGCAATGCTGTAGTGATTATCTTTAGTTTGTTATGTGTGAAATATTTTTGCTATTTAGAATATTTATTATATATTATGTTCATATATTCTTAATATTTAGTTAGTTTAGTTGTTTTTGTATATTTGATTCTATATATTTTGATACAGTGTATAATGTATATTGCCTTACATTCTGACAACTTCATAGTAATTAATGTAAATATGTGCAACTTAGAAAAATGAATGTTCAATAGTCGTTCTAATAAAACATGCCTGTTTGTAGAAAACATGCGTGTGTTCGTGCAGGTGGGGTGGTGGGGGTGGGGGCGGTTGGGGGGGCGCTCAAAGGGGGCCTCGCCCAGGGAGTAATTCCATGTAGAACCGCCACTGCCTGTGATGTTGGAAGGCTGAAGATTATCCCGGAGTAGATAATGCTAAATGGTTTCCTTGGTAAGTGTTGCTGGTTTTATTAATTATTTGTCAAATAATTTTATTAATGTTCAAATAGCAAAACAATAAGTTCACACTCAGAAAATTGACAGAATTTCTGATTCAGCAGAGGCAACAGCCTACAACACATTACTTATTTTGGCATACAAACAACCAATTTGTAACCAAAAACTAGGCTATGTAAAATGTGAATGAACTTTTATAAGTAAATTTTGTAAGTTTCAGATTTCAATTCATTACATAACATCGATGGAGGGGGGGGGGGGGGGGGGCTAAAAATGCAGCCTGCCTAGTGTAGTCCATTTATTTAATCCGGCTCTGGATATATATATATATATATATATATATGATGTTGACTAGTGCGTGTCACGTGTGTGCGCGCATGCGTGTGTGTGCGTGTGTGTGCGTGCGCGCACGTGTGTGCGCGTGTGTGTTAAGCCCCGGAACTTCTTCAGTCCTAAATCCGCCCCTGCCTGTGATCATTAAAAACCTTTAAAGTTTTCCAGTTTGTCTGCCTGCCTGATCCCTCCCCAGCGTTTGGATCCTCACCTCCGCTCCACTCACCAGCGCGTCGTGACAATTTGAAAGCACCCCTGGTCAAACATTTGACTGCACAGACCCTTCACAACCCTGAACTGGAATCAGACAAGTAGAGAACGTGGATTGGATAAGTGTGTGGCATGTTAAGGTCAAGTCCATTTCAATGTTCTGAAAGTCTCCCAGCAGAACAAAGGGGGAATTACCTTGCTCCTGTGACACTACATATTTTAACCAGGAGAAGGAGCAAAACACCAAGAAATGGACTCCCTGAGTCTCAAAGTTGCAGACATTTCTTAACTTGCTTTGATCTTGTGCCGGGTTGCAGGGTGAGATCATTGGGTGAGAGATGGAAGACACTCTGAAATGGTTACAGTCCCTCTCAGGGCTAGAGACAACCATTCATGCTCACATCCACACCAAGTGCCCATTTATAACCTCTAATTTAACAAACATGTATGTTTTGGGTTTATGGGAAGACCTGGAGAACCTGGCATGCACAGAGAGAACATGCAACCCACAAATCCATTCAGGAGTCAAACCATCAACAACCTACCGTACCACCACTGCAACTCACTGAGATATTTACAGGTCAGATGTTTCTTATTGCTTTATTAATAATATTGTTTTGTTTTTTGTCAGACTTTGGTCAAGACAGTTCACCTGCCTTGCCTGCTGGTGGAGATCAGAGGGACCTGTGGAGCTTATGTACGGCAGCGTTGCGTTTTAGTGCGCCCCAGGGCAGCTGTAGCTACATTGTAGCTCATTACCAACAGCGTGTAAACATGTGCATGCATGGGTGAATCACTGGTTGTGCTGTAAAGCATCTTGGGGGGTTGTAGAACCCATGAATGTGCTGTATCAAACGCAGGCCACGTGCTGTGTTCATCCTGTAGAAAACTGTTTCAGTTGTAAATGGTACGACAGCAAATGTAGTTAAATGAACATGTTTTATTCCTAAGATTTGTGAGCAGTTTTACTCCAGATGCAACACCAGCTGTTTTATGATCATCTTTTGCAAGAAATGAAACAGAAGAAACCAATATGTCATTTTTAGATTACTTTTATTTCAGCTTCTCAAATGCCAGTAAAGTTTCCAGCTTCAGTGAAACGAGATCTGTAACAGATTTTGAACAGCCAGTCCCAAAGTTTGATGTGAAATGACCACTTCAGGTCATGACTTCTCTGGAGTTAAGGACAGACTCTGCTAGTGGATGAAAGCTGCTCTTGGTGCTCTCTGCAGGTCTGGGCCCATCATCCTGCAGCTGAATGAATTTAGAGCCAATCGGATGTGTCATGGTCTGCGTCTGAGTCTTCCCTTCATGTGTCTCCTGATGTTTCTCCATCCCTCTTCCCTTCTGTGTCTCATAGCGCCCTCATGTGTCCTTTGTCTGCGTCTCATTTATGTGTTCTCTGTTTGTAGGCCTTCATATCATCCCCTCAGGTCCGGTGTTCATTTAGTCATCCTCAGCCTCCTCCAGTTTGTAGCTCCAGCCTATTGTTCCCCAGCTCAGTATATATGTGTGTGTTAGTGTGTGTATGTGTGTGTGAGTTTTATGTGTGTGTCAGTGTGTGTATCTTTAGATATTGTTGTTTAGTTTTGTGTTTTAGGTTTATTTGCCCTCCTCTGTTTCTCTTTTCCCAGTTAGATAATTATATTCACCTGTCTTCCCTCCAGCCCTCACTCCACACACCTGCTGCCATGTTCCCTAATTACTCCTCCCGGTGTATTTAAGCCCTGTCTTGTCTCTGTGTTGTGTTGGTCCATTGTGGTTATTCTGTCAGTCTTCTCTAGTCTCCAATGTTTTTTGTCTCTAGTTTCGATTTTGGATTTTGGACTTTTGGCTCCCTGCCTTGGATTTATTCTTTGGTTCATCCTTCAAAATAAAGGATTTTTCTTTATTTTATCACCTGCCTTGTGTCATCTTGGGTTCCTGCATTTTGGGTCCTACCAACCTCCAGCATATCGTGACAGGATGTTTCTCTGACTGTTTCTGGTGACGGATAATAATCTAAACATGCGCAAATGTGAACATACAGTTCACATGAGATAAAAGCATAGCAAACATGGCACCTGCCTGTCAGTGTTGAGATGTTTTTCTGAGGGAAGATGAGCAGAAAATCCACTTTCTCCCCAAGGAGGTGTTTGCCAGCAGATGGAAAGTGATGGAACTCTGTCGTAGCGTAGGCGGATACACGACAAGCTGTCAGCCCCTAATGCATGCCAACATCTGGAGGTAGTGGGCCATGCCACTTCAGGGTCCTCTTGCCTGGGGCATCAGGGCACCCAGAGGGACACACACACACACACACACGGATAAAGCTGGCTGCCCAAGACAGGAAGCAGCAGCATGGAAAGAAAAAGGAATGTGCAGGGAGTGATAAGGACGGAGCTGCATCCCAGTGTCAGAATAGGCGCTGGTCTAAGTGGGTCTCAATGTACATGGTGCTGAAAGTCTATGAGAGTAATGTGTTTAAGATCCATGTGGCTTTCCTTACGTCCAGAGCCATCTCTCTGTAATTATCAAACTAAAGCTACAAATAGGCCATCATGAGAGATCCTCTGTGAGCAGGAGGTGGAGGCACAGCAGGATAACACAGTCCATTAAAACTCTTAACGCTATCGAGGCACTTTGCTATTAGCGCTTCATGCTTGCCTTGAGCATCCAAGAAACAAGTGGCTCTTCTGTTTTAATGACAGCCCTCACCCAGAGGTAATTTGACAGTGATTAAGGCAGGAGGAAAAAATTGTGTCTTAAAAGTCTCTAAATTGCATCTTATCCTCCTTTTAACTAACTACAAAAGGCAGACAGACAATGGCACGGCATGGCTCTACCTCTCCTGGTGAACAATTATACCGCAGACATTATCGGCTCTATTGTTGGATATTAAGTATGGCACCCAGGAGATAGCAGAGAGTGTTGCTTTGATGGAAAGGTTAAGATGAAAGAAATTAGAATTATTTTTGGTCCAACTTCTATTATGTATTTTATTTTTGTTTTTTCTTTCAGGACACATTTTGAGCCTGCCTCATGGAAACAAACCACCTGAAGCAAACTCGATCTCACTGAAAACCCACCATGTTTGCACAGATGGAGTAGCATGTTGGCCGAGGGTCATGTTGAAAATGTAATTTTGTTATTTTAAAGGGACATTCCACCCCTGTTGCCATATTCCCCAGAGTTAGAAAATGGGATCTAGCATTTTGTGACCAGCCTAGTCATTCACCTAATCTGGCAGCATTCCATTAGCTTTAGCTTAGCATAAAAATGGAAGTGAATGGTAACAGCTAGCATTTGTTTGAAAAAAAGTCAGAAGTGTTGACTTGAGTCACATGACTTGGACTCGAGTCAGAATCGAATAATTGATTTGATGACATTAAACTTGACCTGAAAACACGTTCAGACACTTGGACTTGAATTGGACTCGTACACCAGTGATTTGGGACTTGACTGACTTGAAATTTTTGCTCATATTTACCCTTATTTGAAAAGTCTTTTATTTCGAAATTGCCCACTTTTAAGTCATTTATGCATCCAGTACTAACAAATGTAGAAATCCCTTTATAGGCTAGTATGTATGTGAGAGCTGCACTACAGCCAGCCAGATTAACCAGATTTGAGCTGACCAGTGACAACATGCTGTCCTTCAACCGCTGGCTGTCTAGGTGGTGTCCTGAAAACAACGTGGGCTACATTGATAATTGGAAAACTTTTTGGGGAAAACCTGGTCTGATACGGAGAGACGGCATCCATCCCTCTTTGGATGGAGCAGCTCTTCTTTCTAGGAACATGGCCAGTTTTATTAGTCCTCCATGACAACCCAGGGTCCAGACCAGGAAGCAGAGTTGTAGTTTAACACACCCCTCTGCAGCTTCTGTACTGTTACCCACCCTCTACCCCATAGAGACAGTGTCCTGCCCACGGCCAAAATCACACAGATTAAATATCAGGCTTAATAAAGCAAATCATGGAAATCTCATAAATATTAGAACAAGTTCAACTGAGCAGAAAACTAGAAAAATTAAATGTGGGTTGTTGAACATTAGATCCATTTTTTCTAAGACTTTGTTAGTTAATGACTTGATTTGTGATAATCAGATCTCTTTGTTCTCTCTCACAGAATCCTGCTGCAGCAAGAGGACTATGTTAGTTTAAATGAGTCGATTCCTTCTAATTATTTAAATCATGTACAGCACATTTTCATGGTTTCTCTGGTCCAGCACACTAGATTCAGTGATTGAGTCACCTGTGCAGCAGCTCATCAGGTTCTGCAGAAGCTTGTTGATAGCCTGCTGATTGAAATGAGGTGTGTTGAAGTAGGGTCAAAACTAAAACGTGCTGGATACCGGCCCTCGAGGCCCGCAATAAAATAGCCCTGCTCTATGGTCTCACTGAACTTCTCTCAAATCTGTGTTTTTTCTTCCACAAACACCTAAGCCGCATTCCGCCTGGACCGCCGGTACCTATCAGCTGCCTCTGGAGTCCCACAGACCACAAGGACCCGATAGGACTCTTTCTTCTGCTCGGGTTGCTGCCATGACAGACACCAACAACCCCGCGGCCGCAGCTCCAGTTGGCTGCCTGAACCATGGAGGCAAGGTACACGGCCCATTCAAACATTATGTACACTGCTTCCCCCGCAACATTTTGGAAGTTTTGTCGGAGGTGGAAATTGAAGCTCCATCTAACAGGAGACCCTGCCAGACGTTCCCAGCAGACCCTCAGAGATTAACATGCTTTCAAATTAGCAGTTAACCACATAAAGAACACAACCTAAGTGAGTTCTGGATTGAAATCATTTGGATGTGACACACTTTATAACGCTGGGAGGCAGGAATGTGACCAGCATTCCCAATAAATGGCCAACCAGGACATACCTGTCAAGTTCTGGATTTGAACATAAAGAAAATAGCGTCCCTCTGGTCCGTGTGTGTGTGTGTGTGTGTGTGTGTGTGTGTGTGTGTGTGTGTGTGTGTGTGTGTGCGTGTGCAGGTCTTTTGACTCATAGATACTAGACTTTAAATCTTTTGTTTTGTGTTTAGTTTTTGACACAGTTTCATGTATTTTATTCTCTGTAACTGTGGCTTTAACCCTCCCACTACGGGTGACCCCGCGAGGAAAGTTGACCATTGAGCAGGGTTGATGGTTTATCCCTTGATGTCCACGTGGCAGGGGTGAGGTGGTGCTCACTCCTCACCCCTGCCACGTGGACCCAAGGGATAAACCATCAACCCTGCTCAATGGTCAACTTTCCTCGCGGGGTCACAGGCATTAGGACAGCGGGAGGGTTAAAATGTTATGTTAATAACAGCCTGATGTCAGCAACAATCAGCCGGGCATCGAATCCCGTCTCTTGACTGAGAGTACTGTTACCGGTGCCTGTTACATTGCATGGCATGTTGTTGGTGACTTGAGTGGCTAAGGAAAACCAGCATCACTTACATTTGTGTAGCTGCAAAGTGCATGTTTATTCTTCTACAGATTAACACAAATGTGGTTGATGCAGGAAAAAGAGCCGGAGTCCTGCTTTGGTTTTGGATACGTTTTTTTAGATAGGAATTTCTCCACCGTGCAGCCAATTAATTAATGAATGATTAAGAACTTGTTTGTTTTCCCATATGTGTTTATGAATATATTAATTAATTCAGTTTAACAAATAGTTTCTTAGTTGGTTTTCATTTATTTGTTAGTTTGTTAATTAATTAATTAATTAATTGGTGTTTAAATGTGGTTGTTTGTTTCTTTGGGATTTTCTTTCTTCATGTAAAGTTTTTCTTTCATCTTGGAGGATGAAAGGGTTGGGGGATTTTTTTTTGTGAATCCTGACTACATGCTCGACCCACCTCACCTGGCTTCTCTCGATGTAGAGGAGCAGAGGTTATACTTCCTGTTCCTCCTGGATGTCTGAGCAAAGTTGTTATATTGGTTCATGCAAGAGGCTATTTCAAAAAAGTGGTTATTTGATATTTGTGGTTGAAACACAAAGAACAAATAAATTTATAAAACTGTGTTTGCATGAACCATAAAGAGTTGTTGACTGAGGAGCTGTTTTAGGGTGGTGGAAATCCACATTGATACTATCCATTGGCTTGTCAATCCATTCATTCATCCATTATAACCAGTAGGGTCACTGCTGGTTCCTTCCACCATAACTAACCTAACCTGTATGTTCTTGGTGTGTGGGGGGAACCCGAGCAGCGGAAGAAAAACCACACATGCATGGGGAGAACATGCTAACTTCACACAGAATGGATGCAGCCAGGATTTGAACCTTCAGCCTTATTGAACGAGACAACAGTACTAGCAGCATGCAGGTGCTTTTCTTTTCACTGATCTTGTTATCTTGTAATCCAAAGGGTTCAAATGAAGGCAACTGGACTTGAAGACATCTCAAGAAACCAAAGAAGTCCAGTTGCCTTCATTTGAACCCTTTGGGTTACTATGACCTGCATGACTGAGAACCTTCAGCAGCATCTTCTTTTCTTGTATTTGTGGTTTTCGTCATCTTTAGGGCTTATTGTTTCCTCTTCTTTGGAGATGATAGGGTTGGAGGATTAATTTCTGGTTCTTTGGACATTTGTGGTTGTTTATTGTAGGGGTGGATAGGGGATCTGACTTTAATCACTCTCCTTAGACGAGCCTTTAGCCGTTTTTACAAAACAGTGCCGTCAATTTGCTGCAATGCCGTGGCGGCATCAGGGAGCCTAAGGTCATTCATAAGTGGTCAGACTGTGGCGGTAATGTGGTGCAATCATGTCCTTTTTATAAAAGATTAGGCAATGGCGGCAAAAAGGAGGCAGAGGGGCGGTCTCTGTGATGCCACGGACTTCCGTTTCTCTTTGACATAACTTGCTTTTATTGCAGTTGAAGTTGATTGTTACATTTTTTTTATCAAGCCACTCCCACAAGTGTCTGTCCCCATCAGTCCCCGTACAGCCTCTGGTGATCTGAGCTTCAGCTCTAACGGAGAGAAGCTCACGGAGCGTTGCAGCGCTCCAGTTTGCCATCTCAGCTGATTTTGTTCAAAAAGCTAAACTTATTGCCCATGTTTACTTTTATGTTCAATATATTTGCTGGCCGGAGCTCGGCATTAACTCCCCGCGCCATGATGGTACCTCCCCCTATTGCGCAATGGCTCAATAGCTGTTTATAAGACAGAAAATTACCGCACTATTACTACCAAGCAACGCGGAATGAATGCCTCAAAATTCATGCAACACCAGCATGGCGCGTTTATAAGACACACCGTTGCGGTAATATTACACTGATTAGCCGGCATGGTGTGTCTTGTAAAAAGGACTTGTATTTCTTTTCCACCACCTCTCAGAAAGCATCTCACTTGTATCCAAACTGAAGACTTGTTTTTCTTCGGCTCTGAGTTGTTTCTATGGACTCAGGATCAGAGATGAATGTTTCCGTTTGGAGGGCGTCTTCTCTGAGTTCAACTACTTCCACAACTTCAACAGGAGTCTGCTCCTGGATTGGTTCCTCCTGGCGAACACGTTTCCTTTGACGAGGACCAAACTCATCTCTGTTCCTGCGATGAGGTTCTCGTTCAGTTCGACCTGATTCTTGAGCTGGATTTCCAGTTTTTTCACTCCAGCTTTCAAGTCTTCCTCTTTGTCTCTTTGGGGCGGCGGTGGCACAGGAGTTAAGTGCTCGCCCCGTAATCGGAAGGTTGCAGGTTCGAGCCCCGCTCAGTTTGTTGCTGTCGTTGTGTTCTTGGGCAAGACACTTAACCCACGTTGCCTCCTGGTGGTGGTCGGAGGGACCGGTGGCGCCAGTGCTTGGCAGCCTCGCCTCTGTCAGTGTGCACCAGGGCAGCTGTGGCTACATTGTAGCTCATCCCCACCAGTGTGTGAATGTGTGTGTAAATGGGTGAATAACTGATTGTGTTGTAAAGCGCCTTGGGGGATTCCCGGAATCTAGAAGGTGCTATATCAAATACAGGCCATTTACCATTTTTGTCAGAAGACGCTTTGTGGATAACGCCGATTTCCTGAGTTAAACATAATTTTTTTAACCCTCAGATTGCTAATTTCGGTCCCACTCTTAGCCTGTGCTTCAGAGTGAGACCTCACCTCTGTTGCAGTTTCCTCTGCAGATTTTCTGTTTGCTGTTTAAACTCAGAGGATGTTAAGGCACCAGCCTCCGGCCAAAGGAAACACATTTGGGGCCTACAAGCCTGGAGCCGCCAGCCCAGTGCAGTCGCCCCGCTGATACCGGCCAGCCCACAGCGAGAAAATCCCAGGGCCCACCCCATCACTGGAGCAACCAAGATTGAGTGCCAGCCCACCAACTGTGCCCCCAACCCAGGATAGTTTGTGGCTATCAAATCACCATCTATTGTGTGAGCTGATAGAGATGCACATGTGGATAATTACACTCACCAGAGTGGCTTGTGTTCCCCTGCCATTCCTCCGGAGCTGAGATGTCCAGCCTCCCTACCTGAGCAATCATGCTCCATCTTCAGACTCATTGTATTATAATCACAGCCATTCACTACCTGTTAAAGTTAAAGTTAGAATTTACATCTCCTTTTTACTCTTGGATTACCCCTCCCACCCAACTCTGTTCATTCACTTGTTTTGTGCACTTGTCGACCACATCACAATGACTCAAAGTAAGCTCAGACTCTGAACACACCGATCCAAGAGAGGCTAGGCAGTGCCGTCCCTTGCATCGCTGCAGCTCTCTGCTTTCACTCATGCAGAGGAGAAGGACAGGCAGAAGTATTCCACGTTGAATCCGCTACATGAACACAACACAGACCCCACTGCTCTACACGTGACTAAAAATGAAGGTGAACTTTTCGTTTCTTGACTCTCAGACACAGCTAGCATTGCTAATGTTAATAGCCTGTGCTGCTTTAATTGGCTCCTAAACACTGCAAGCAGGGGTCCCACTGTGTGTTTAATGAACAGGTAGCACTCCGTGATTATGGCAATCTCCACCCACCACCCTGCTGCTACAGGCTCCCTTCGCGTGCACACATGAACACAGCGCACACATACTGTCACCGAACCTGTACGCAAATGGACAAAGGCAATTTGAGCTGCTCCTGAGCTCTGCAGGATGCTGGCTAAATTAGAGACAGGGACGAGAGGGCGAGAGAGACAACAAAAGAAAATGAGAGGAGATGAGAGCAAAAAAATGATAACTGGTTTTTGTGAAGTGAAGAGGAGATGGAATCATTTCATAGCACATGGCTGTGTGAGCAGTGGGCGTCAAGCTGCTGAAAATGTGCAGAGAGGAGGCTCTGATAACAGAAATGGTGTCTCTAGCATGTCACTCTTCTCCCTTTTTGTCATCTTCTTTTTCTTCCTCTCTGTTTGGTACTCTGTTTACTTTTTTCCTTTCTGAGTTTCTTTATTGCATCACGTGATCTTCTCTATTGAATGTGTTCATCTATGTAGCTTCATGTTCATCTTTTGTATTATACCTGGTTCTTTTTTCCTTACTGACATCTCCTTTCCAGTTTTCCTTCTATTAGCTTTTCTTGTTTGTTTTTTTACCTTATATCCTGACATCCTTCCCCACTTCATGTGTTCGGATTTTTCTTCCCACATTTGCCACTTTGTTCAGTTTCCTGTCATTTGTTTGTTGTTGTCATATCTCCACCTTTGCTTTTCTTTTCCTTCTGCATTCTCTGTATGCTAGTTCTTGTCCATCTCAGAGCACTCAGTGGGAGCTTCTGGTCCTGATGAGCAGTTTCCTTCCACTACAGAGCCACTCTATGGTGAATATGAACAGAGGGTCCCACTGGAGGCCGTATATGTGCAGAGCTGGGCGGCAAACCTCGTGTTTTATACATATTTGTTCAAACGTGTGCAGCAATTCTCCTCACTTGACTCAACCTCTTACACACATGTAAACAGGCTGTCCCGATGGACGCAATCAGGGTTTCACCCATGTTAGGGGCGATGTAGGGTGAGGGTGGGGAGGTCTGGTCTCTATGTGCCTGGTGTGGACACAGAGTAGCTGTGGGTCTAATTCATTAAACCAGCCTTCTAATATAAACAGCCATTCATTTCACTGCCTGACACTGGGCCGTCTGGACAATGTGAAGAGTCCCAATAGAACTGCCATAAACCTGTGAGTGTGTGTGTGTGTGTGTGTGTGTGTGTGTGTGTGTGTGTGTGTGTGTGTGTGTGTGTGTGTGTGTGTGTGTGTGTGTGTGTGTGTGTGTGTGGCATCTCAGAGAGCCTGTTAGGTACAGTGAGAAAAACCAGAGGCGTTTGCTGGTCTTAACACGGTTCACAAAGCAACAGAAATTCACATTATGCTAATTAAAAAGTCCCATTATTTCAAATCCAGTGAAATTGTTGCTTTTATTTGTAAAAGTTATGGTCAGTAATTAGTTATTCAAATCTTTTCAGCTGATCAAACTGACTTTTTTAAAAACTAAACCAACTGAATGAGACATGTTAGTTGTCAGAAGGTTTATACATGCCCTGAAGTCAACGTGTGTCGAGGATTCTGGTGAATATCTTTCTTTAATCATTTTCCAGAAACATTTGAAGCAAGATATTCTCACAGTCCTACTTTTCATTCACATTTGCTGTAGACTTGCTGCCGTCTGATGCTGGGTGTTAGGGTGTTTGTGTTAATATTGGTAGCTCATCCCCATCGGTGTGTGAATATATGAATGACCAGCATATTACTTAAAAATAGTAATTAGTTACAGTTACAAAATATTTTTTCCACAGATTAGTTGAATTAGTAACGCAGTTACCACACTGTAAATGTAGTTAGTTACATAACAAAGTAGCTGACATTATTTCATGTTCTATAATGCAGTTACGTTCTAGCTATAACATCAAATGGTAAATGGCCTGTATTTGATATAGCACCTTCTAGAGTTCTGGATCCCCTCAAGGCGCTTTACAACACAATCAGTCATTCATCCATTCACACACACATTCACACACTGGTGGGGATGAGCTTCAATGTAGCCACAGCTGCTCTGGGGCGCACTGACAGAGGCAAGGCTGCCGATGTCATGGTCTGAGTCTGCGTCTCCCTCATGTGTCTCCTTGGTTTCCCCATCCCCCTCTAGGATCCCCTTATGTGTCTCCATGTGTTCCTCATGTGTCCCCTTTTCTGCAGCCCCCTCCAGGTTCTCCCCCGAGGTACCGTAAATCCTCTAATACAGGCCCAGGCATGTATTTTACTCAAGCTCATCAAGCTCCAGGCCTTTATTGGAAGGAGGACCAGAATTAGAGGCAGGCCTCAATTTCTATTTGAGCAAAATGAACTAATGGTTCGCTGGAGTTTTTGACAATTAAAATTGTGCCCACATTTTCAAAGTTAAACACATTTCTTTTAACAACGGTAGTTTCTGCTTCAGCCATCTCCCCCCTCCCCCGTGCAGCGGCCGCAAACTCACTGATGCGCCTGCAGCCTCTCGGAGATCCTGCTGCTCTAAACATTAAAATAATTATTTCATTTTCTGTTCCTCACTTCTGATTACCTTCAATGGTGTCTGTTTGTTGCAACCACCAGGTACAAAAACAAACTTGTTTTTATTTGACTATTTTTCTGTCCTGTCTGTTTATTATCTTCCTGCATCTCCTCTCAATCCTAAAGAGAAACTGCTACCTGGGTTCATATATATTCACCTTATGAGTTACCTTTGAACTGCAGTTCTAAAAGATCTACCGACCGCAAAAACAGCGGGGTGCTCGCTGCCTGACGGCCACATCAGTTAGGTGCGTCACCGAGGGCAAAACACGTGATGCGCCCCGATCCACAGCAGCGAAAAGCATCAGGCACAAATAAAAGAATAAAAGACAGAAAACATAAAAGGAAATGAGCCGACATGAACGATTGCGTGTTAAATTGGTTTTTGAGGTGGCGACACCTGATTTGATAATGTTACTGTGGCCGTGCTCAGGACGCAGATGTCTGGAGCGCGTCAACAATCAGAGCTTTGCATGCGCAAGCTGGTTAAGGTTAGGATGGGGGTGAGGGGAAGGTTAAATTGCAAGAGGGTAAACGTCACAATTTGGTTAAATGTCCGTTTTACGGCGGGTGTCAGTACCGACGCTCTGGCACAGCGCGTTGCCTCCAGATGTGCAGGAGCTTGTCACCTGCTGACAGCAGGCTGCTGTCTTTTCTTAGGACTGCATCTTGCCGGTCATTATCATGTGACAGCGACTAGTCGATGACAGGCATACAAAGTCACTATAGAGCGGTGAAGTCGACTAGTGACTAGTTCATACAACCCCTACTGCTCCCCAGAGTGTTCTGCAGCATAATCAGCACGTTCTCTTTGAACTTGACATCAAATTTTCGCCTCCTCTTCGTCACCGCACGGTTAAAGTTACCCTCGCAGTCTATCACTGGCAAATCAAAAGTGAGACGGATGACACAACCGCCCCCCGTACTTGCTTGTTACCACATTCCACCCGGCCACAATAAAAAAAACTGGCCATTATTCACCTCCGCCGACTCTGACACCGGCCAAAATGTGATAACCGGCCTTTAATTGAATACAGGCCAATATTAGAGGATTTACGGTATCCCCCCAGGTCCTGTGCTCCCGTTGGTCTCCCCTAGTCACCCCTCTGTAGTTTTTCTATAGGTTCGGCCTTTCGTTTACTTAGTCTCTTTTAGTGCGTTTCTTTCCCCACCGGTTTTTTAGTTCTCCTCCCTCCTTAGATCATTAGTTATTTATCTTGCCCTTCTAGTGTTTAGGTTTTGTTTTTACTCTTAGGTCATGTTATTTTCCCCTCGTCGGCTCACTTTCTTCTCCCTGATTAGTTAATTGATTTCACTAGGTTACTCTCCCCACGCACCTGCAGCTCATCTCCCACTCATCCTGCCCCAGTGTATTTAACCCTGTCTGCGTCTCAGTTTGGTGTTGGTTAATACTCCCCACTTCAACTCACACTCCCATTCAGTAAGTGGTGGAAATGCACCTGAAAGTTGGTTGCCACCCACCAATTAAACGACAGAAGAAGTGTAGTGTTGGTTCATTGTACGTGTCAGCGTTGTTTTGTCTTACCCCCCCAGGTCGCTAGGACTTTTGGCTTTTGCCCTACCAGGTTTTAGTTGGCTCTGCCCTTCTAGGAATTTTTGGCTTTGTGCCCCATTTAGTTTTCTTGGACTCTTCATCTTAATAAAGATGTCTAATTTTACACCCTCTCCTGCTCCGAGTCGTTCTGGGTATCTGCATTTTGGGTCCTACTCCTCCTCCTCCAACCCTCACCGTGACAGCTGAGCA